>NC_142002.1:17654243-17829243 GCF_049901715.1 Pseudonaja textilis
CCCAAACCTAGCCACCAGGTATCAAAGCAGGTAACCTTTTCCTGGGCATAATCCAGTTTTGGAAAATGTCTGTTACTTCTTTGAATTCCTTCCGATTCGCCATTCCCTTGAAAGACCTCTCTATCACTCATCAAACGTTGCAAGGAGATGCTTTTTCACTCTGCAGATGTCACTTGAGAATGATCTTAAAAAACAGACCAATAAAAAATGTATGTCAGGACTAGAAGAGGCTGCCTGGAGTATTTTTAGCTACCTTTTTTAAAAAAAAAAAAAAAATTCTCCCTCGGTTGGAAAAAAACAAAACAAAACTCCAAAACAATTCATTTAAAAACTCTTTGCCAGCTTGTTTTGACAGACCCGACATGCAGAGTTATGGGGCAGACTTCTGCAAAAGTAGAGCTCAATTAAGTAAAGCTCAATTAAGATTCCAAAAGGAGACTAGTATCAATTGCTTCCAAAAAATAAAAAATAGAATAATTCTTTATTGGCCGAGTGTGATTGGACACACGAGGAATTTGTCTTTGGTGCAAGTGCTCTCAGTGTCCATCAAAGAAAAGATACATTCGTCAAGAGTCAATCATCAGGTGCCACACTTATTTTTGTACAACAAAAATAAAAAAATGACTTGTCCCTTTCATATATATCGTAGCTAATTCCCAATTCCCAGATCCTTTGCTGTAAGATTTGCATTTGAGCCGCAATTCTTTTCGTGAGGCTGATGGAGGTATCAAAACAATTTCGTGGGAGGAAGGAATGATGTTAAAAAGAGGCTCAGAGTTCGTTTATCTGGCCCGGTGCGGGGAAGGAAAAGAAGAAAAAAAAAGATCATGAAAAATAAAAGATCAAGTTTGTTCCGTCGCTAGTTCTGGGAGTGATTCATATCAGGAAGTGGTATCACCTTTATTTTTAGAGCAGCTGGCAATTTGCAAGATCCCTCAGGTCTTCTGCACGGCTTGTACAAAATGCAAAGCCAAGAAGGCAGCTGTGTTGATCATGACAAAGACACACACACAAATTTAAAACAAAAAAAAAAAATCCCCAGATTTGTCTTTTATTAGGTCAACTCCAGGCTTACAAGAGAATCTGTGCAATCTTGGAGTTTCCAAAAATATTTCCTCGAGCAAGATTAAAGCGTTGAGAGAGGGCTGGAAATAAGACATACGGTTGCTTTTTTAAAAAAAAAAAATTAAAAAAAACCCTGTTGAGTCCAGATTAATCTTATATAACGTATTACAAGATTTACCTCCTTGCAAACGGAATCTATAGGGGGGCTGGGTTGGGTCAAGGATTTTTTTTTTCCCAGTCCTTGCTAGGAAAAGCAGAAGGAAATAAAATAGATTCCCCACCACCCATCGTTGGGAATATCAAAACCAGCTGCTAATGTTTAGACTATTTTCATCCTTTGTAAAACACAGAGATCCCTTGATAGATGGGGAATCTGCTAACTTTGATATGCATCTGAGACTGTAAGCTGATTTTTTTTCCCCTGCTGTTCAATTGTGTTTGATTCTGCGAGTGTTTTGGGGTTTTTTTTGGCCTCCTTCCTAGGGCTGAAGGAGGGTGACTGGCCCAAGGTCATCCAGCTGGCTCAGTGCCTTAAAGCAGGACTAGGACTCACAGTCTCCCAGTTTTAGCTTGGCGCCTTAAACACCCCAAACAAGCTGACTCTCTATAAGAAGCCGATATATAGACTTGATTTCACATCATATTTTTTTTCCCCCCTACTCTGCTTTCATCTTTTCCCCTCTGGATTGTTAATCATCTCTTGCTTGGGAAGGCTTGCAGCTGTTTTAGAAACCTTCCGTTGACTTAATCGTCGCTTTCAGGACATCATCTGGATTTTTCGTTCTGTGTTTAGTGTGCCAAGCAAGGAAGGCATTCTCAGAGGACTGTGAAATGAACTTCTGTTGGCAACCAACTCATTAGCGCCGAAGAAGAGCCAGAAACCACTCATCAAACATTTCTATGCCTGTTTTGGAGTTGCAATGAACAGAGGGAGGGGAAAGAAATTTGAAGGAGCAGTTTAAAACCAAAAGTGCATTCCATTCTTATCTTGCAAAGATTGTAACTAAGCTACCTGTGTTTCTCCCCGGGGGAAATCCCTCATTGGAGAATGTGATTGATGACTCTCAGCTATGAACGTGTTTCGTTGGAGAATATTAATTATGATACGCCCAGAGGAGTGGGGGGGGGGCAAAACAGGGTCATAGGAGATAATAAATTATGTGCTTCAGAATCGGCTTCATACAGGTCATGCCAACATGTTCGCTCCTAATGAATCCTTTGAAGTTTTTGAAGCTTGGGTCGAGGCTCATGATTTAATTAGGGCAACTGCAGGAATCCTGACAGACACACTGTAGAGTCAAAGTCTACATCTCAAAACTTTTTACCATATCTCCCATTAGGCTCAGCTAGGATTTTCAGGGGCAAGCCACGTTCTTTACTGCAAGGGGTATATAACCAATAACTTGACGTTGGAGAGCAAACCATCCCAGTTGGGAGAAGGGGTCAAGTAGGGAATTAGTCTGGACTCCTTCCATAAACACAGGAGGCAAAGTCTGACCCAACCTTGAATGTCTTTGACCCTTAGCTGGTCTTCGCTAGTCAAAAGCTGTACATCAGGGGAGATTCTTGTATTATAGGCAGAAAGCAATAAAGTGGCTTGTCTGAACTCTACACCTGTGAGTCTAGTTGTGCTCTCTGTCAGGATTCCCTAATTAAACCATGATTCTCGAGCCAAACTTCAAAAAACTTCAAAGGATTCATTCGAGGCGACCTACTGGCACTGCCCTGTAGGAAGCCAACTCTGGCCTACGTCATTTACAGTCCCCTGCGACCCTGTTTCCCCCTCCCTCCCCCTGGCTGTGTCATAAATCACATTCTCCAATTGTGCACATTCACAGGCTGGGTGTCATCATTCACGTTCTCCAATTCAATATATTCGCAGGCAAAAACTCTGGTATTTCAGTTACAGTCTTTTAAAGATAAAGAGTTGGAACGTAGTTCAAACTGCTGTACTGCTCTTCCAAATTTCTTTCCTTCTCCCAACTTTTCTTTTTAGTGGCAACTACTAAAACAGGCATAGGAATGTTTTATGAGTTGTCCCTCTCCCGACGCTTGATGACACGGGCACAGATGGGAAGATTTTCCACCGTAATTTCATCAAAGAGTAGCGAGGAATAAACTGCAGTGCCCAGCTATTGAGGCGTTTATACCATTGGAAAGTACCGCTCCTGATGTAACTAATGGACAGGAAGATCGTTAGAACTTGCAAAGGCTATCAAAGGTAAAGTTACTTGCCTCCTTTCTCCGGGAATATTTCTGAAAGAATATACCTGAAAGGAAACGTCAACTGTCAACTCACCTGTTACTAATTTAAGATCTTGTAGATCGTCTAGTCCAACCTCCCGTTCAAATGGTTGCTCAGTCTGTTGTTGAAAGCCTCCAGTGATGAAGAAGTCACAACCTCTGAAGGAAAGCTGGTCCATTGGTTGATTGTTCTTGCTGTCAGAAAATTTCTCCTTATTTCTAAGTTGAATCTCTCCTTGATCAGTTTCCATCCATTGTTGCTTGTCTGGCCTTCCGGTGCTTTGGAAAATAGCTTGACCCCTTCCTCCTCTCTGTGGCAGCCCCTCAAATATTGGAAGTCTGCTATCATGTCTCCCCTGGTCCTTCTCTTCCCTAGACTAGCCAGGCCCAGTTCCTACAACCATTCATTGTATGTTTTAACCTCCAGTCCCCTAAATCATCCTGGTTGCTCTTCTCTGCACTCTTTCTAGAGTCTCAACATCTGGATGCAGGACTCTAGCTGTGGTCTTACTAAGGCTTTATAGAGTGGGTATTAGTACCTTCCTTGATCTTGATTGTATCCCTCTGTTGATGCGATTTAGGATTGCATTGGCTTTTTTGGCCAGTGCCGCACACTGCTGGCTCATCGTTAAATGATTGTCCGCTAGGACTCCAAGACCTTTGGGGTTCATAGTTTAGAAATTGCACAATTGTGATGTAGGGCCTGTGCTCAATTTTGCGATTCCCCAAGATCGCTAAGCCTCTTTATTTGTGTCTTTGTGTGTGTGTAAAACTCTTCGTTAATATACCCTGATGGTGCCGTTGTCTTAGCCCTTAAGAGAAGAAACAGCCCGTGTTTAGACTCCAGATAACGCAACGTCTTTTCTGCAAGGGAACACCAGGACAAGGGAATGCATAGAAGCTTGGTATTTATTCCACCAAATCGAACAGTACCATGGAAAAAAGAGAAGGGAAGCATTGAAGGTCGAGGGTCAAAGAATACTGCATAGTCACGTTACAACATAAAGATTGCCACGTTTGTTACACAGGTAATTATACCCTTCCCGCTAGTTGTTGAAAACATGACAGTGAGAGGTCCCAGGATGTATTGTTAGACACTGAGACAGAGCACAAAAACGCCTACGGGATTACGGTTGATTAAGCACCAACCAAAGAAACTTTCATCCTTGTATGGCTTCAGGGGTAGAATGAGAGGCCCAAGCTGTGTTTTCTCCACCTGGAAAATGGGGGACCACGGAGCTGGGCTTTTGGAGGTTCTGGAAGTTCTGACTCACAGTAGGGATCTACAGTGGAGGAGTGGGGGGGTGGGATTTGTCTCTTGCCTCACCCCAAGCCTTGAACTGGAAGACGTACAAATGGGCACGCCACCTAATTTACAAGACTCGGAACCTCCCTTGGCAAGGATTCCTTTGCTTCTTCGGTTGCCCTCTTCCAATTGTGTTTTGATAAAGAGGGGTGGTGTGTAGGGGTGTGTGTGTGTGTGTGTGTGGTGCACATTCATTTCAGTACACAGCCAGGACTGGAAGACGTATTAGTGGGCACGCCACCTAATTTACAAGACTCGGACCCTCCCTTGTCAAGGATTCCTTTGCTTCTTCAGCCTCTTTCTACAAGAGGTGCCCTCTTCAAATTGTGTTTCTGTCAAGAGGTGTGTGTGTGTGTGTGTGTGTGTGTGTGTGTGTACATTCATTTCAGTACACAGCCAGGACTGGAAGACGTATTAGTGGGCAAGCCACCTAATTTACAAGACTCGGACCCTCCCTTGTCAAGGATTCCTTTGCTTCTTCAGCCTCTTTCTACAAGAGGTGCCCTCTTCAAATTGTGTTTCTGTCAAGAGGTGTGTGTGTGTGTGTGTTTGTGCGTGTGTGGTGCACATTCGTTTCAGTACACAGCCAGGACAACTCCCAGGAGAGTAAATGGCTCTTATCCTTCCCTATCAAAAGGTTGATGGAAGATAGACTGTCTAGATGTATGAGCAAAGGGAGAAGGTCGAAAAGAGGTAGCACTTCAAGGTGGACCATGGTAAGGGAAGGGGGAGAGGGTCAGACAACTGATGGTTCTAACCTGAGACAGGTACACACACCTCATGTTCACTGAAGAAGGGTGGAAGGAGGAAGATACGTTACAAGGGAGAGGACTTGGGCCGCAAAGAAAATACTCAGCTCACACACACGCGCGCACGCAAGGAAGACAAACTCATTGGGCGGTCTGTTGGGTCTTTTCTCATCAACTAGGGTCAGCCTTGCCCCCTCACAGACCACCCCACCCCACTCACACGGATCCCAAGTTGACCGACTGGGATCAAGAGGCAGCACGGAGTCACATGACGGTGCATTTCTCAGCCGACTGCTTCAGGTCATCTATGGTGGCTTGGGCTTTGTCCTTCAAGGAATCTAGGTCTAGGTTCTGGATGTTGGTCAGCTGTCCGATAACAGAGTCCTTCTCCTCTTCTTCCTCGTTGTCTTGCTCTATCATCTTGGCCAGCTCCTTAGGCAGCTCCACGTCACCCCCGGCGAGTTGGATCTGGTTGTCGTCCATTTCGTTCTAGAGAAAAGAGGGTTAATTGATGAGCTGCGGTGGCGCAGTGGTCAGAGGGAGGTACTGCAGGCTCCTTCTGTGGACTGCCTGCAATTTGGCAGTTTGAATCTCACCAGGCTCAAGCTTGACTCAGCCTTCCATCCTTTCAAAGTCAGTAAAATGAGGACCCAGATTGTTGGGTGCCATAGAGAGGGCCGGAAAGCACCATGAAGTGGCATGTAAGTCTAAGTGCAATTGATAGTGCCCTTCCTTCCTTCCTTCCTTCCTTCCTTCCTTCCTTCCTTCCTTCCTTCCTTCCTTCCTTCCTTCCCCTCCCTCCCTCCCTCCCTCCCTCCCTTCCTTCCTTCCTTCCTTCACCTTTCTGTCTCCCTCCCCCTTCCCCTTTCTCTCTATCTCCTTTTTTCCTTCCCTTTTCTGTTTCCCTTCCTTCCTTCCTCCCTCCCACCCTTCCTTCCCCTTTCTCTCTATCTCCTTCCTTCCTTCCCCTTTCTGTCTCCCTTCCTTCCTTCCTTCCTTCCTTTCCTTCCTTCCCTATCTCTATCTCCTTCCTTCCTTCCTTCCTTCCTCCTCCTTCCTCCCTCCCTCCCTCCCTCCCTTCCTTCCTTCCTTCCCTCCCAGTGGTTAGAATGCAGCATTGCAGGCTAACTCTTCTCACTGTCAGCAGTTCGATCCTGACTGGCTCAAGGTGGACTCAGCCTTCCATCTTTCCGAAGCCGATAAAATGAGGACCAAGATTGTTGGGGGGCAAGAGGCTGACTCTGTAAACCGCTTAGAGAGGGCTGTAAAAGCACTGTGAAGCGGTATATAAATCTAGTGCTACTGCTATTGCTTCCGACTCAAGGTGGAGAAAATTTCATCGATGGCGGTAAGTCTCAGGAAGAGGCACTTCTGGTAGACCTCGGCTTACGACCGTAACTGAGACCAAAACATCTCCCATTGAGCAACACAGTCATTGCATGAGCCATGCCTAATTTTACAACCTTTTCTGCCGCATGAATCTCTGCAGTCATTGAGTGAATCATGAAGCAAACCCAGCTTCCTGCATTGACGTTGATGGTCAGCAGCTGGCTGGGAAGGGTTGCAAGGGACAATCCTAAGTTCCCAGGAGGAGGCAACCATCATACATATGGGCCGCCCAATTTTTCATCACATGACCACAGAGGTGTTGCGACGGTTGTAAGTGCAAGGACCAGTTTTAAGTCACCTGTCATAACTTTGGCCCCTAAACAAACAGTTGTACGCTGAAGGCAACCTGTAGATTTCTGAGTAGGTTTGGAGTCCAAAGCTAAGCAGGTTTGGCCTTGGTTGGATTTGGATGAGACCAGCAGGGAATTCTTGGACAATGGGTTGGATAAGAAATTTCCTCTCCTTCCACAAAACTTCAGTAATGACAGTAACTACTTCGCTAGGCTTGTCAAGAAAAATACATGTAGGAATCTGTGAATTCCCCCAAGAATTAACCTTAACTTGAGAGTAACTTTACCTCTACTAACAAATAAATTTGAGAGCACCTTGAAGGAGGAACATGAGGGTCAGAATCAAATTTAGAACACAGAACAGGGAATATCAGAATTGTAAGGGACCTTGGAGGTCAACTAGTCCAACCCCCTGCCTAAGAAGATCCTATATCTACCATTTCAACCCAGTATCTTCATAGTTAGATTATTCTGATTTTTGGAATCTGGAAGGTCTATTGATCATCCTGTTAGCTGCATTCACATTGTCGTGTTAACCAGGTCAGCTAAAAGTTCTCGTGGCAGCATTCATACAAACAGGCAAATTGATTAGGCTTAATCTTCTCTCTGGCTTGGGGCCCTGTGCAAATTTGGCGATGAGCCAGTTCCATGATCTAATCGAGCTTCACTGCCACTTTGGAACAAGGACCCAACCAACATATTAAAAACATACCATATTCTCCCTGATGTAAGAGACTCTTGCAAATGTCAGGTATAGGATTACAGACGAATGACTAAATGCCAGGTATAAAAATAGGCTATTTTGTCAGATTTCAGCCTGGGGCAAAAACCCCAATAAATACGGTTAGCAAAACAAATAGAGTGGAAACCAACTGCGTTCATCATAAGCTCCATTGATTTGAACATGAGCCAGTTAGAAGCGGAATTATGAACATAATTGGATTGTCCTAATTATGTCTGTTCTTCAAAAAATATATCAGTAAATGAGTAGAATATTGGATTTTAGATTCAAAAGGAAAGAATTCCAGTGGAGGCAATTGACTATGTGGCAGTTCATGGCTAAACTCTGGATGGCCGAACTACGCTCAACATCATCTTCATCTAACCCATTGAGTAGCCCCCAAAATGCAATTGGTTTCAACTGGAATAAATCACCAGTTCAGTTTAGCCAGAAGGATTTCCTAGGATCCATTTTGCTTCGGTTCTGACTGGATAGTCTATCCTTCCATCTCCTCACCATCCAATCTCAACTGATGAAGCTTCTTGGATAAAAAGCGAAGCATCTTATCCAAGACACCCAAAGGCCAGACAAGGAATGATGGATGGAAACTGAACAAGGAGAGAGATTCAACCTAGAAACAAGGAGGAATTTTCTGACAGGGAGAACAATCCACCAGTTGAACAGAAGTTGCCTTCAGAAGCTGTGGGAGCTTCATCACTGGAGGCTTTCAAGAAGAGACTGGACTGCCATCTGTCAGACATGGTGTAGGGTCTCCTGCTTAGGCGGGGGGGAGGGAGTTGGACTAGATGACCTACAAGGTCCCTTCCATCTCTGTTAATCTGTATTTACATCTGTATCTTCCCTCCTCCTCAAAAAACAACCCAGCTGCCTTTTAATTTTTTTTTAAAAAAGCACTTTTTGAGTGAACTATGACCAGGATGACTGAGAATCTCCATGAACATTCCCAAGACGATGATTCTCAAACTTGGCAACTCTATGACCTTAAATGACTGGGGACTTCTGGGAGTTGAAGTCCAACGGTCTTCCAGTGGCCAAGTTTGAGAAACACTTCCTTGAGTGTCCTCTACATCATTTTTTCCCCAGGATTCCCAAGCAGAACCCTCCCTATTGAAAAGATGCTATTGGTTCAGGGGTATCTAAGATGGTTAGCTAAGTATCTCTATGCAGTAGAAGTCTATCTCTTTGGGGCCTTTGGACCATATCCAAGGCCCACATTTTTCAAAGGGACAGAGTGTTGATGGCTGTTGGGGGAGCCACCATTTTGGTTTTAACTCTCCCCTTGCAGAGATTTCTGCTGCTGTCTTTCTAAAAAAAGGGGGGGCAAATGTATTCCTATTGCAAGTGGCATCTACCCTGGTTGACGTCTTCGTAAGGCGGAGCAGTGCGTAAGGATCTTGTCCTCTTTCTGTCTTCAACTGATGGTAGAGGACGCCCACATCAACTCACTTTGGGGAACAGGGAAGTTGTGTTTATTTCTGTTTCCTTATTTCCAATATTTGCAGAGTACCTCAGAAGGACATTTTGGGTGCATTGTGATATAAATTAAAACCATGCAATACGACTTTCTTCTTGTGTTCTACGGTACAAATTAAAACGATGTTATATCCAGCTCAAAGCCAAGCAGCAAACAATGCCACGGAAGGGCCCGGGCAGAATTAAATTTTAAAAAAAGAAAGAAACCAAGAGAGGGAATTGTAGTCGTGAGAAACTTCTAAACAGGAGAACTGCGAATCTGATTCAATAGCAACCGGATGGAGTTAATCCTTCAGTTCAAATCATGACATTGAATCCAGTGTCTTCGAATCAATCCCAATGCGAGCAGGTTTTGACTTACAACCATTCGTTTAGGGTGACTGGCTGACTGGGGAATTCTGGGAGTTGAAGTCCACACATCTTTACAGAGTGGCCAAGGTTGAAAAAGTGGCCTCAACTTTAAACAAAAAAAAAATATGGGGGTTAATTGGTGATCTCTGCAGGATCTGGCCTGGATTCTCCATAACCCCTTTGGTTATTTATTTATTTTATTTATTAAATTTACTCCGTCTTACCACAGGGTAACTAACTCTGGGCAGCTGACACTATTACAAATATAAAACTAGACAAAAACCTACGGACAATATAAATAACTATAAAAACCCCAAATATTCATCTCTAATTAAAAGATAGGAGGAGGGAGGGAGTAGGATAAAGAGCAGGGAGAGAATTACCATGTCCGTATATCTGCTGGGAACCTATTCTACCGTAGCATAAAACAGCATAATTTCTTCATTTTGAGTGTGAAGTTTGACTATAGTACAGTTATGTTAGGGCAGGGGTCCCCAGCCTTGGGAATTTTAAGACTTGTGGACTTCAATTCCCAGAATTCCTTTCCAATTCTGGGCACCGAAGTCCATAAGTCTTAAAATCCCCAAGCCCTAATGCAGAGAAGCTCCCTCAAGAAACCGGACTGAGATTTGTGAAGGGTTCACTCCATACCTTGGGCAGTTTGTATTTGTCACGGAAGTGAGTCCGCAGAGTCGCACGCTCAGCCTTCTTCTGGGCAAACTCAGCATCACGCTCCATCCTGCAAAAGTCACAGGGGGAAAGAAATTGATTTCAACCCTGAATAGGTCTGCTCATCTGTCCAAACAGACTTGGATCGTTTGTGGCAACGTAAGAATTCTAAACTGATGACTCGTTTAATTCCACCCTCTCCCTTCGGCCTTCTCTTCTCCTACTATAATCAATGTTTTCATAGCAAGGCAATAATCCCATATCCTGGTAAGGAAAGCTGATGGCTGTCCAGATATTGTTGAAGTACAATCCCCAGCGTTTACAGGGTTAGTAACTACAGTATACTGAATTCTACTGTGTAGTGCAATATTAATTCAATTGCATAGAATGTGAAGGATGTGTGTTTGTGTTTTATTTTTATAGTTATAATGTAGACTGAAGATGGCATTTGATTTAGTTGTATGAGGTGCATAAAGTAAAGTAGAAACCCAAGACAAGCTTCACAGAACCTCAATTCTAAATGCATCAACAGGATTCAACTGAAGAATAACCTCAACATATTAACCAGTGGAACTCACCTATGTTCCTGGCCTCAAAGCCAGGAAGAACAGTCAAGTCTGAACAGTAGGACTGCAGTTGGAATAGTTGCATCAAGTTTTGGGGACCACGATTTTAAAAAGTCGTTGAGACAGAGTGTGGAGTGTGGAGAAGAGCAACAGAGATTATTAGGAGGCTAAAATATATGAAGAACAGTTGCGGGGATTGGGTATGTCTAGTTTAGTTCAAAGAAGGACTAGGAGTGGATGATAGCAGTCTTGCAGAATTTGAGGGGCTGCCACAATGAAGAAGGGGTCAACTTATTCTCCAAAGCATCTGAAGGCTGGACAAGAAACAATGGATGGAAACTAACCAAGGAGAGAAGCAACCAAGGACTACGGAGAAATTTCCCGACAGTTGGAATAATTAACCACTGGAACAGCTTGCCACCAGAAATGGTAGATGCTCCATCACTGGAGGTTTTGGAAAATGGGCAGCTGTTTGTCTGAAATAGTATAGGTTTTCTGCTTGATCGGGGGTTGGACTAGAAGACCTCTAACTCTGTGCTTCTGTTCTGTTATATGGTTTTTAAAGCCTCAGGAAAGGCTAATAGGTTCAGAGCCATCCTGCTTCCTGGAGGGCAGATACAGAGGAGGCAGGATGTCGGTTTCCGAGAAGATGGCGTTGCTTGATGGAGGAGACCTGGGGCATGGCTTCCCAAAACGATGGCCAGATAAGCAGTCCCGCAAATAGCTTGGCCCTATTATTAGCAAATGTGCTCCATTTGGCAAGCTAGGACAAAATTGCCAGAGGATAACTACATGGGAACAGGAAGATTTCCCAAAGGAGGCTGTTATCCAGGCCAGCGTGAAGTTAATCAAAAGACAGAGACAAAGTCACATTAATTAAGCAACAAAACTTGGCTTAGTTACTGAGAAATAATTGCCTGTCCTCGTCCTCGACTCAGATCCAACTGTTGTTGATCTGACACAACTGGTGTTGTGTTGCATGCTGCCTACGTATAAGTGTCTGTGTGTGCATGCATGTGCCTATGTGGGATGCAATCTTGCTCGTCAAAGGGCTTGTTTGATCATTTTACATCCTCTCCACTCTATTGATATTGTCGTAAGGATTATTTCTTCTTATCTATGCCCAGGATGGAATCCCAGTTTCTGTATTATGTAATCCAGAAAGCCTAACCTCACATGAGGTTCATTCATCACCCCAGGCATGGTACATGGTACGATGATCACATCCCTGACAAACCTTCATAGAAACGGTGAACAAAGTCCCAAGTTTGTAGAACGAAACAATGAAGAACGAAAAAGCGAGGCTAGCTAGATGCAAAGAAGAAAGGAAGCGAATCCGTAAGTGAATTTTTAAAATAAACTTAGTCAAAAAGGTTTACCAGACTCCTGATCATTATTATTGTTTTGCTATCATACAATGACCCAACGTTAGTCATTATCCTTGTAACTTCCCTTAATCTCTTGCAACTAGGTTGGCTTTGATTCAAGGGGTTAAGAAACCAATGGCTTCGTTCACACAACATTCCCAACTTAAGAGAAAAATCCAGCAGTTGTAGTCATGCGACCTAATGCCCTTGATTAAGTGTGCGTTTGTGTCTGCCTTTACACACTGAACTGATGTGATGGATTTACTGGGCAAATATTAGACAAATCCAAGAAATGGCTTCATTTGGTACCCAAAATTAGCATGTTGAGTGAACCCAACCATCCAGGATCTGCAGAAGATCCTGCCTCTAGTCTTCCAGGGATGTATAAAAACAGAAGAGCTTTCATTTCCTCTATTCTCTTCCTGCCACAACATCAAAGTAATCTTAATTGGTTCCATATCTCCTTTCAGTGGCATAACTAACTAATTCTCAGTCCAAGTCCTATGACTCAATCAATTCTCCTTCCTGGGAACATTTAAACAAAAGCCGCAGATGACACAAGCTGTTAGACAGCAGGGCCGACCAATGAAATCCTGGGTCCATCTTCGTTGAAGGGTATTTAAGCGGAGGCAGGGGAGCCATCTGTCTGCCCAGCCACGGCTAAAACTAGACACTTCACAGGCAGTGATTTAAGGATACCCCCTCTCTGACGCTTTTTGCAAAAACTGAGAAAAAACCGCTACGAAGAAATTCAGCCAAGTGCCAAACACAAGCTCTACTTGATGACATAATAGAAAGGAGGTTTAATTCTGATTCTTTTTCCTGTTCGTATGTGATTTCTCCATGCACTGAGCCACTCATACGTGAGACTCGTGACTGTGATGGATTTCTTTCGCCCCAGGCCGATTGTTCCTAATCTTGTTGGATCCAGCTGTCACACCATCTTTCAAAGTTAATGCAGTTTTGTAGTTTCTGCATCGGACAAAGATGGATTTACCTTTCGCTTGTGTAATTCTGGGACGTAGCTTAAAACAAGCGCGAGAGTTAGGACAGCCCTGACAGACTCCGTAGAGAGGAAAATTAAGTACCGTCAAGCAAAACAGGAACTGGTCTATTAAATTAAATTCTTGTTATAGGTCAAAGATAAGAAATAGGGTTTTGGGTTCTCTTAGCTCTTTAGCTCAAAAGCTGAGATTAAGGGGCATTTCTAACCATCGTGTTTATGTTTCTGGGCTTGTTCCCTGTGCCTCCAATGTTCTTATATTCATCTGAAAAACTTGTTATCGAATTGTTTCAAGACAAAACTCTTTGGAAACCGGAGTTCTCGCCACAAGAGAGAACAGGTGGACCTCTATCCCAAATCTTTAATCTACCTTTAAGCTTAAGTGACTACCTTTTGGATACAGACTAGCTCCTCTGTGCTTTCTGCAAAGATAATAGAAGTCAGACAGAGGTGCTTACTCACGATGGAGCTCGGGAGAGGATGGGGTGTGAAGATGAATAGTTAAGGTATTATAAAGCTCTGAGAGCCGAGTGCAGACAGTGAGTAATTCCAAAGAAGAACAATGTATTATGTACAAAAGCGGCTTTAAATAATGTTTGTGTTCCTTCTCCCCCCCACAAATGAGAAATAATTCAGCATATAAATAAATCCACAGTGAGGGGTTTTTTTCCTCTTCCTGAGAAAACAATCCCATCTCTTGAAAGCAAAAGAGGATTAAAAGATTAGAGAGTTTGTGAAAATACATTACCGATGTTCCCTGCTCTCTGTAACAAATGTTTTCCTTTTTTGTGTTTCCTCCTCTGCATATCAGAAAACAGGTGCAGGATCCTGTTTAAGTTCCATTTAAAGGAAACATCAGCTTCTGCAATCTGCCTTCTACAGCCCTGGATTCCTATATTTGCATTTGGAAAGCAGAGGATTTAAGGTCGAACTTTGCATAAAAACTGCTTAGAGCCAAGGATTTATTTCTGCGCAGATATTCCTGAGAGCTATTTTTAATTTAGCTCGCAAATTCGCTCTATTTTTATGGTAAGCTCGGCCCCTTCCAACGTTTAGTTGGAATCCATCTAAAACCCTCCTGATTTTGAGCTTTCAAGTAGCTTCTCTTTTTTTCCCCTCCTGGAATTCCTACATGTTTTATTTAGTGTGGAAGGTATGGATCTCAGAATCAGAATTTCTGATTGGAGGAACAAGTTCGTGGTTTTGTTCAGCCTAGAATATCCGAAATCTTCCGTCTCTGTGCATGGACCCATCGTCCCACTGATTCCATCGCTCTGAACCGATAAGTCATGTTAGACTTGAGCCAACTAGCCACATATCCATATCCAGACCGAGTACCTGGTACCTTTCCTGGTATGTTCCTTTGGACAATAAATGCCATGTGCCCTGAACCACCTGATAGAGGTCTGAATCTGAGCTGTTATACAAGGAGCTATATTAAGTAAAGCAAAGTCATCACATCTTATTTGATTACTCTGATTAAAAAGGAGTGAAGGGTTTTGCCCTCTTGCTCCTTCGTATTAATCTTCCACAGAGACACTCAAGCATAGGCCTGTGAAGGCGGCATTCAGAAGACTAATAGTGACAAGACATGTCTAGTTCAATTAATGAAGTGGACTCTCGTCCAATAATAATGCTGATGCTACCATGCACTCATCAACCAACATCTAAACTTTTCTAGACTATCCCTTTGAGATGTATTGGGAGTCAGTTTTCATCCTCCATCATGGGAAGGGTAGCAGCAGCAAAGAATCGTTTTGAGGAGTTGATATTAATTGATGATATTATTATTCCTCATTTCTGAGCAATGGATGCTTATGATGTGGCTATCGTTAATACAGACTATACTCTTCATTGCAGTCATGAAAATCTGTTTTACTGTATTCTTTTGGAATTGCAAGAAGATGAATTGAACTGAAAGAAGACTACACCACAAGTATCTGGAAATATTGGGGCATAAAATAATGGGGAAACTTAAAGTCATCAAGTTTTTTTTTAAGGATGCCCCCATTTCTGTCTCAGAGATATAACATGGCAACCATTACATCAGGATGGCCAGTCAGGTGTTCTGAGCTATGATGTCATCATTCTCAGCCAGCCATATGACAACGCTGTAAGTCAGAACACCTGGAGAGCAGCAAATTGGAGAAATATGTCTAGCCTGATGACATGTCACAAGGATTGTATTTATCACAACCCATGCTGAAAATCAGAGACGAAA
Organism: Pseudonaja textilis; assembly: GCF_049901715.1. NCBI lineage: Eukaryota > Metazoa > Chordata > Lepidosauria > Squamata > Elapidae > Pseudonaja > Pseudonaja textilis. The sequence continues at coordinate 17,669,679 of NC_142002.1, forward strand.
AAAGAAGTGAAGAAGAGGTCTCCCTTCTTGTATTTATTAAATTTATACACTTTCTCATGCAATACCATGCACTTACTTTTCTTCCACCAGCTGCTTCTGATACTCTTCATATTCTTCCTTCGTCATTCCTTGGGCTTCCGCTGGAGATTTGTCCCCTTCTCCTTTGTCTTCTCCTCCTAAGCCACCAGTGAGATTCTTCAGTTGGCCACCAACCATTGTCTTCACCATGAAAGCCATGGCTAGGCAGAAGGGAGAGCGGTGGCGGCAGCAGACACAGGAGTGGAGTTAGCACCCGCTGGAGATGGCGGGAAGACGCTCAGGTGGGTCGTGGAGTGGGCTGGGCTTCTTAAGCTGGGTTCAGATCAGCATCTCGTCTCTTGTGGAAGAAGCGTCCCCTCGTCGTTTTCCATCGAGGCTCAACGGGGCTCCGGAGGGGGAAGAGTAGACCAAGGCCAAAGGAAAGAAGTTTCAGAACCCGGTGTCTGCGGACAGCTCCGAAGAAGCGCGCACGCCGTGGGAAGTCGCAGCCTGGCGGGCTCGGAGCGCTTGTTTCAGCACCACGGCGCTCGGACAGCGACTGCCGTCTATGGGCGTTGGGGAGCCGATGTTGCCGACGGGGCTGATCCAGGAGAGAGACTCCCCTCCCTCCGCGGAGGGCCGTCCTTCGGAGCCCCAACCCTCTTAAGTTGGTCTAACCCCGATTCTCCAAGCGTGACAACTTTACTCCGCCCCCTGATCCCTCCCTTTTGGGCTTCTCAGCCCCACCTTCCTCTTTTACTTTTATTTATTTTATTATTTCTTTCAAGAAAGGAGACCTGCCGAAGCCTCTTCGCTGCTTCCTTCCAACCTTTAGCAAGAAGGTGGCTTCGATTGGGGTTCACCTTTATTTTAGTTGATTTTTTTTTTATTAAATACAATTCTTAGTGCTAAGTAAACATCGTGCTGTCTGGATATTTAATTTGCTTAACAATACAAATTTACATTCTTCACCTTTTTTTTAAAAAAGAGGCAAATCTATTGCTGAAACGGCTACCCTGGGTGGCAGCGTCTGAATTCATCTATTGGGAGGAAGAGTTTATTTATTTTATTTTATTTTATTTATTTATTTTACTTTATTTATTTTGCTTTACTTATTTTACTTTATTTTACTTTATTTATTTTACTTTATTTTACTTTATTTATTTATTTTACTTTATTTTACTTTATTTATTTTACTTTATTTTATTTATTTATTTTGTCAAGCATGTATTAGATAACAGATATAAGTATAAACATGATTACAAATCCATGAAATAAAAGGGAACATTACAGGGCAGGGACAATAGGCACGCTGGTATGCTTATGCACGCCCCCTTACAGACCTCTTAGGCATTGGGTGAAGTCAAGAGTAGACAGTCTAAGGTTGAAGTTTTTGGGAAGAAGCCAAGTATGTTTCCCCAGTGTTTTTCACCAGCTTTGCTCAAGCTGGCTTCGAAGGGGCCAGCCGTCAAATGTCACAGGCAAAGTCTTTCATTCACTTGGCTCAGAGTTAGGGGGATTCTGTCCCACACATCTGGAGGACATCCAGACAGAGAAGACACTTGTAAGCACGCAAATACAGATGCGATGGACAGAAAAGTGGGAAGCAGTGAAGTTAAGCGCTTGTGAAACCAAGCTATCATTCGATCATGCCACATGCGGCTGAACTTCAACTGGCTTTCCTCAAAAGCTAGGTCAAAAAGGTGGATTTTTACCTCTTTGGACTGGCGTGGTTTCCCTTTCTTTTGTCCTTTATGTTAAAGAATGTATTTATCTTCTAGAGTTATTACATTTCTTAGAGCCTGCAATAAAGAGTTTTCTGGCACCTTAAAAGACTGATTTCATGAGGTATAAGCTTCCATTTTACACCTGCGTTTGAACTGCATGCTTACTCCATCCAAGTTTATGAATCTGTCTGTGTTTCTTCGCCTTCTTGTGCCATATCCATCATTGGACATTGGCAATCACATTGGCGATCCTATTTTTATCAACAGCTGCATGAAAAAGGGCTGTTGAGTTTTGTCCAAACTTGGATTTTGAAGCCATGATGTTCTTCCTCCGCCTGCTACTTCATTTACCTTCACTCTTTCCCTGGAGGATTAAGTGAAGGATGCTGTATTTTTCCAGGTGTCGCATCACATGCCCAAAATATTCTAACTTTCATTTTTTTTTTTATGGTTTTGATGATTTCCCTTGGCTTTCCCAAGCAGCTCCTCATTTTTGATTTTGTCAACCCAAGATATATGTAACAGCCGCCTGTGTGCCCAAGACCACAAACTAAACTCACAGTTGCACAACTTAGTTGGGCAAAGTGTAGTTGATAGTTTCAGATGCACAGCTGATGCAAACACACCCACCCACCAAAACCGAGTCTCACTCGATCTAGTTCTTTATTTACCCTCCTGCTTTTCAGTGAAATTTCACTCCCAAAAGTGACTTGTAGAGCAATTAAAATCAAACACCATAGCATTAGCAAGTTTGTGATTGCAAGGCTATTTTAGACCTTGGTAATAATGGCTGGAACATTAAGAGTTTTAAGTTCTGGCATAAGGGGAGGAAGGAGGGAAGGAAGGAAGGAAGGATATGAGAATGAGAGGCAGGAAGGGAGGAAGGAAGGATGTGAGAATGAGAGGGAGGAAGGAAGGAAGGAAGGAAGGAAGGAAGGAAGGAAGGAAGGAAGGAAGGAAGGAAGGAAGGAAGGAAGGAAGGATATGGGAATGAGAAGCAGGGAGGGAGGGAGGAAGGAAAGGAATGAGAGGGAGGAAGGAAGGAAGGAAGAATATGAGAATGAGAGGAAGGAAGGGAGGAAGGAAGGAAGGAAATGGGAATGAGAGGCAGGGAGGGAGGAAGAAAGGATATGAGAATGAAAGGGAGGAAGGGAGGAAGGGAGGAAGGAAGGAAGGAAGGAAGGAAGGAAGGAAGGAAGGAAGGAAGGAAGGAAGGAAGGAAGGAAGGAAATGGGAATGAGAGGCAGGGAGGGAGGAAGGAAGAAAGGATATGAGAATGAAAGGGAGGAAGGAAGGAAGGAAGGAAGGAAGGAAGGAAGGAAGGAAGGAAGGAAATGGGAATGAGAGGCAGGAGGGAGGAAGGAAGGATAAGAATGAGAGGAAGGGAGGCAGGAAGGAAGGAAGGAAATGGGAATGAGAGGCAGGGAGGGAGGGAGGAAGAAAGGATATGAGAAAGGAAGGAAGGAAGGAAGGAAGGAAGGAAGGAAGGAAGGAAGGAAGGAAGGAAGGAAGGAAGGAAGGAAGGAAGGAAATGGGAATGAGAAGCAGGGAGGGAGGAAGGAAAGGAATGAGAGGCAGGCAGGGAGGGAGGGAGGGAGGAAGGAAGAATATGAGAATGAGGGGAAGGAAGGGAGGAAGGAAGGAAAGATATAAGAAGAAGGGAAAAGGAAGGCAGGAAATGGATTCCCTAGAGAACACAATTGGGGGAGGGAATGAGAAAACCTTTAAAATAAACGAAAAGAGCATAGGAATAGCTCAGCTACAAAGCTTCTGCTTTGAATGGATAATGCCCATTAGCAGCAGCTAAGCTCCTAATGTAAGAAAATAATGTACTATAAGCAGACATCGCTTGTGAACCAAAAACACCCTCCTATGTTCACATGTGAATAATTATGAACGCGGCTTTTGATACAGAGAGGACGATAGCCAATCGTGGCCAAATTCAAGCCACGTTGAAAAATAGAAAAGTAAAAGGGATCACATCTTAAAAGAAGGGAACAAGAGAGCTGGAAGAGACCTCGAAGGTCTTCTAGTCCAACCCCTGCTAACATTCCAGACAAATGGATGTCCAGTCTCTTCTTAAAAAACTCCAGTGATGGAGCATCTACAACTTCTGGAGAGAAGTTGTTCCACCAATTAATTGTTCTCACGGTCAGGAAATTTCCTCCTTAGTTTCAGGTTGTTTCTTGATCCGTTTCCATCCGTTGCTTCTTCCCCTGCCTTTGGGTGTTTTGGTGCCTAATAGACTTTACCTTTCATACTTTTTTGTCCTTTTAGCTTCCTTCCAGTCAATATTTTTGATAAGAGCGATGGGGAGGAATCCATTTCTAACCGGGTTATTGTTGTTTTTTTCATGATCTCGGGGGTTTCACGAACCTCCGAGAGATAAAAATCTATAGGACTGAAGCACAACCCAGTTCACAAAGCAGTTGCGGTTTGCACTTGTAACAACAGGAAACCGCTTTTTGGATTAACGGTAAGAATCTGTTGTACTTCAGAAATGGCGATTCTTTTCAAACAGGATGTCTCTTTTTGCTGAATCGGCCTGAATTGCACCCAAATAAGGACTTCGGAAGAATTTTAGCACAGTTCAGCGCTAATACTTCTTCACTTCTCTCACACGCCGTCAAGGGCCCTGCAGATCCTTCACATTTAGTGCCCAGAATTGGAGATTTTATTTTGGGAGAGGGGTCTGCAGAGAGGAAATTAAAAATAATAATAATCAAAATGGCAGTTCCAATTGTGCAATTGCAACACACGTAAACAAAGATGGGGCTTTGCCCTTATGAGTTGTAGCTGACGTCTGGGTTTGTTGCCTCTTCTAAGGCCATCCTTATATACCCCACAGTAATTGTTTATATTTGTCACCTTGTCCCAAAGGTGCCTTTTTTAAGAAGCAACTGGACTTTCTGGTTTTTCTTTGAAGATATTTCATTTCTCATCCAAGAAACTTCCTGAACTCATGGACGGTTCCAAAGCCGAAGAGCCAGAGCTCTCCAAAGATGTCTCCGTGGTCATGTGGCCGGCATGGCTAAATGCTGAAGGTGCACAGAACACTGTTTCCTTCCCACCAAAGAGGTCCCTATTTTTCTACTTGCATTTTTTACATGCTTTCGAACTGCTTAGGTTGGCAGAAGCCGGGACACGTAATGGGAGCTCACTCTGTTACGTGGCGCTGGGGATTCGAACCGCCAAACTGCCAACCTTTCTGATCGACAAGCTCAGCGTCTAAGCCACTGAGCCACCTGCCTTGACTTACCAAAAATGGCTTGGGATTTTAGACTAGGAACATTCCAGAAATAAGTCCCCCAGATGGATGTAACTCATGCTGCTACCCTGGAGTTTTTCTATGGAGTTTTTTTATTTTTATTTATTTTGTTTAGTCAAGCAATTGTTAGAGAACAGGTATAAGTATAAACATGGTTATGAATACATGAAACGGATGCATATAAGAAAAATATAAAAGAAACAATAGGACAGGGACGGCAGGCACGTTGGTGCGCTTATGCACCCTCCAGGGGCGAGGTCAATAGTAGACAGTAGTAGTAGTTTAGTAGTATAATATAATAGTAGCTTCTCAATCATCTATGGAGCTTCTCAGTCATCCAGGTTACGGTTGTCCCTAAGGTACTTTTTTTAAAAAAAGCAACTGAACTTCCTTGTTTTGTTTCTTCTTTTGAAAACATTTTGTTTCTCACCCAAAAAGTTTGGGTGAAGAAAGTTCTTGGATGAGAAACTAAACGTTTTCAAAGAATTTCTTTTAAAAACAAACCCAAGAAAGTCCAGTTGCCTTTTGGAAAGAAAAAAGCATCTTTGGGACATTCCTCTTCTACCTACAGAATCACAGAGTTGGAAGGGACCTTGGAGGTCTTCTAGTCCAACCCCCTGCCTAGGCAGGAAACCCTACCCCACTTCAAACCAATGGTTCTCCAATCTCTTCTTGAAAACCTCCCGTTGTTGGAGCATTTGCAACTTCTGGAGGCCAGTCGTTCCACTGATGAATCTTTCTTTTTTTTAATTTTCAATCCCCTGGTTTTGCTAATTCCCCCCGATTAATTAACCCGATTAACCTTTTACTTCGACACTCCCGTTTCTGTTCAGAAAAGATCCCTTCTCGATCACAGCTGCCTTGATCCTTGGCTAATCATCCCATGGGGGCCGGCGGAAGAAGGAATCGGTGAATCGGAGCGGCTAATTACGCTTGGAGATGCGCTCTTCTGCTGTGGGCGGCCACTTGCCATGCGCCAGGCTCGCCTCTCTGTGAACACTCGGGCCCCCGAGGGAATCTTTTCAAGCACACTGGACACAAGCTGTCATGGGGGTTGAGAGAGAGAGTCAAACGTAAATGCCTCTAAGCAGCCACGGCTAAAGCCCCTGATGCCTCTTGTCATAAGCTGAGGAATGTGCACGCTTCACACACACACCCGACGCATGAAGCATGGGGGGAAAGGCAGCTCCCTTCCGTGACACAAACACACATGGACAGATGCCCCCCCCATACACACACACACACACACACACAACGCTGGAGAACCGGACTTGGTAATCAGCACATGGAAAAGGCATGTGCTTTCTGAGGTCCCCTGGCCAGGAAGCAACTCAGAAACAGGCCTCTCGGCGTGGTAAACAAACGCGGCGAAGCTTCTGCGTACGTTTCTTCCTCCCCTTTCCCGAGGGTGGTTTGCGGCTCCCGTTCCTGGGAATTTAGGAAAAGTGGGTGAAAAGAAGAATGCGGGTGGCTTGGCCCGTGGTTGTGTCACCCCCAAAAAAGCAGCTGAAGGAGGCAGGAAGGCCTAGCCTGAGAGCTACGTAGCCCAAACCTGGATTTCCCAATGGAGGAAAAGTGGTTTGCTTGACTAGGACGGCACCCAAGGTGGCGCTTGAGGTGGCCGTTCTCTTCGGCCAGGGATGGACGGGTCAGGGGACCGGAAGGAACCTTCCCCTTGGTTTTTCTCCTGTCACCTCCAGCTCTTGAGCCAAGGAGGTGTCTGTGCCGAGAAAGGCGAATATTTATAGCTCAAGGTTGAAACGAAGGAGCCTTGCCGCTTGCTCTGGGAGCTTGCTTGTTTTTTCGCAGACGTTTCATAACCCAGCTAGGGAACATCATCAGTGCTAGAAGGGATTGGGGTTTGCAGAGATGAGGTGGGGGAGGAGGGGGAGGACTGTGGGGTCCTTGGTGCTCTCTGAGCTTGGTGGGGGTTTTTGCTGACATTTCATGACCAAACTAGGTAACATCATCAGTGCTAGAAGTGAGAGGGCTTTGTGGTGGTGGTGAGGAGGAGGAGGAGGAGGAGGAGGAGGAGGGGAAGGGGAGGGGAGTAGGAGGAGGGAGGAGGAGGGGAGGAGGAGGGAGGAGGGGGGAGGAAGAGGGAGGAGGAGGAGGAGGAGGAGAAGGAGGGTGGGGGGAGGAGGAGGAGGGAGGAGGAGGGGAGGAAGGGGGGGGAGGAGGAGGAGGGAGGAGAAGGAGGGTGGGGGAGGAGGAGGAGGGGAGGAAGAGGGAGGAGGAGGAGGAAGGGAGGAGGAGGAGGACTGTGGGGTCCTTGGTGCTCTTTGAGCTTGGTTGGTTTCTTGCAGACGTTTCATGACCCAAACTAGGTAACATCATCAGTGCTAGAAGGGAGTGTGAATGAGAGCAAACTCCACTCCCTTCTAGCACTGATAGTGTTTCCTCGATTGGGTCATGAAACATCTGCAAGAAAACCCACCAAGCTCAGCACCAAGGACCCCACAATCCTCCCTCCTCGCCCTCCTCCTCCTCCTCTCCACAAGCCCCTCTTCTTTTTGGAACTGATTCTGCTACCTAGTTGGGTCATGAAACGTCTGCAAGAAAACCACCGAGCTCCAAGAGCCCCCAGGATGCATCCGTGGTTCTCCTTGTCTCTGAGATCACAGCTAAGCAGGCAATCCCATGACTACACAACCAGTGATGCACCAGCCCAATCGGGCTGAGCAAAAGAGGGAGTCGGCTCCCCCAGTTGGAGGTGGGAGGCCCTGGCTCAGCTCAATCTGTTCCAGGACCTCCATTTCTCCTCCCCCTTCACTGAGGATCAAATTCCCATTTCCTCTTTGACACACAATCCTCCTGACGTTGTCACTCCCGTGAGAATTAATGTAGCTTTTGGCACCCAGGCAGGCAACAGGAACACAGCGCTGGTTATTTTTATAGATTTTTTGTTATCTTAGCCCAAGGCTTGGCCAAAAAACGCTTCTGTGTCTTATTTTAGATCTTCCCGTTGACAAATGGTGCTTCCTGTTCGCATTTGAATCCTTAACTTCCACCAAAGAGCTTTAAAACCCTCTTTCAGAACCCTCCTCCTCCTCCTCCTGTACCACCGCGTTGTCCCCTGCCCTGGGGCTCCTTCGTCTGAAGGGGTGTAGAGTTTTCCTGCCTAAGGAGGGGGTTGGACTAGAAGACCTCCAAGGTCCCTTCCAACTCAGTGATTCTAAACCCTAAATTCTCAGTGTTTAAGAGGCGAAGGACTAGCTGAGCCTTTTTTTTTTTCATCCTGGAATTGAAGTTCAGCACCAAAAACCCATCAGTTGGTTTGTTGCAATGGTGAAAGTGCTGGACTAGAGACTGGGAGACGGTGAGTTCTAGTCCCACCTTGGTCATGAAAGCCAGCTGGGTGACTTTTGGCCAATCACCAGGAGACAATGAGTTCTAGTCCCACCTTAGGCATGAAAGCCTACTTGGTGACTTTGGGCCAATCACCAGGAGACAGTGAGTTCTAGTCCCGCCTTAGACATGAAAGCCTACTTGGTGACTTTGGGCCAATCACCAGGAGACAGTGAGTTCTAGTCCCATCTTAGGCATGGAAACTGGCTTGGGCCAATCACCAGGAGACAGTGAGTTCTAGTCCCGCCTTAGGCATGGAAACTGGCTTGGGCCAATCACCAGGAGACAGTGAGTTCTAGTCCCACCTTGGTCATGAAAGCCAGCTGGGCGACTTTTGGCCAATCACCAGGAGATGATGAGTTCTAGTCTCACCTTAAGCATGAAAACCAACTGGGTGACTTTGAGCCACTCTCTCTCACTCTCTCTCCCCACCCCAATCCACCTTGCAGGATTGTTGTTGTGGGGAAAAAGAGTGGTACAGATCAAGGAGATTTACTTTATGTCACTTTGCTTTCCTGCAAGCCTGATTTATGTGTTGCTTAATTTTTCCCCCTGCTGTGTCTGTCGCTTTCTCTCTCCGAGGTCACAAACTGAGACAGGGAAGACCCAAAGAAGCCCAAGGGCAGGCGAAAGAGAAAGGAGAAAATGGAGATTTTTTATTTATTTTTTTAAAATAATAATAGGAGGGAACATTGGTGTAAAGTTGACGGATGCAGTGGAAGACTATGGATCCGATTGCTTATAAATACAGCTTTGCATTTGGGCCGAAGTGGCATCCAGGACTTTCAAGGAGGCTGGTGGGAAAACCAACCTCCCCGCCCGACACACACACACACACACACGCACACACACAAACACAGCTTTGTTCTTGACTGCCTTCCTGCCAGATGAAGGACGCCGTTACAAACTGGAGAAAGGCAAGCCTGCTGCTGTGGTGGCTGTTTTCAGAGAGGATTACAGGAGTTTATTTATAAAATACCCAGGTGGAGCAGGTGGGATGGGGGAAGCAGCAGCCGCAAATGCAGAGAAAAGGGGAGGGGAAACGCTCTTTCCCAACACATGTCATCACTGTTTTTCAGAAACTGTCTTTATGGGGGGATCATGGACCACTCTGCAAAACGGGCTCTTGACTACATATTGCGCTTGTGTTCTTCAAGACCAAGGGTCTCCCATACTTGGCCACATTAAGACTTGTGGGCTTCAACTCCTTCTGGAAGTCCACAAGTCTTAACGTGGCCAAGTTGCCAACTCCCAGAAGGAGTTGAAGTCCACAAGTCTTAAAGTCCACCACTTGTGGACTCCAACTCCCAGAATTCCTCAGGCACCTATGCTCCTTAAATGAACCAGACTGAGGTCCAGGAAGGGCCCACTCTATATTTTGTTTGTATTTGTCTCGGAATTCTGGAAGTCCACGACGTTGTGGACTTTGCTTGTGGGCAAATTGTGGTCTTTAAGACTTGCGGACTTTGCTTGTGGGCAGATTGTGGTCTTTAAGTCTTGTGGACTTTGCTTGTGGGCAAATTGCGGTCTTTAAGACTTGCGGACTTTGCTTGTGGGCAAATTGTGGTCTTTAAGACTTGCGGACTTTGCTTGTGGGCAAATTGTGGTCTTTAAGTCTTGTGGACTTTGCTTGTGGGCAAATTGTGGTCTTTAAGACTTGTAGACTTTGCTTGTGGGCAAATTGCGGTCTTTAAGACTTGTGGACTTTGCTTGTGGGCAAATTGTGGTCTTTAAGACTTGCGGACTTTGCTTGTGGGCAAATTGTGGTCTTTAAGTCTTGTGGACTTTGCTTGTGGGCAAATTGTGGTCTTTAAGACTTGTAGACTTTGCTTGTGGGCAAATTGTGGTCTTTAAGACTTGCGGACTTTGCTTGTGGGCAAATTGTGGTCTTTAAGACTTGCGGACTTTGCTTGTGGGCAAATTGTGGTCTTTAAGTCTTGTGGACTTTGCTTGTGGGCAAATTGTGGTCTTTAAGACTTGTAGACTTTGCTTGTGGGCAAATTGCGGTCTTTAAGACTTGTGGACTTTGCTTGTGGGCAAATTGTGGTCTTTAAGACTTGCAGACTTTGCTTGAGGGCAAATTGTGGTCTTTAAGACTTGCGGACTTTGCTTGTGGGCAAATTGTGGTCTTTAAGTCTTGTGGACTTTGCTTGTGGGCAAATTGTGGTCTTTAAGACTTGTATACTTTGCTTGTGGGCAAATTGCGGTCTTTAAGACTTGTGGACTTTGCTTGTGGGCAAATTGCGGTCTTTAAGACTTGTGGACTTTGCTTGTGGGCAAATTGTGGTCTTTAAGACTTGTGGACTTTGCTTGTGGGCAAATTGTGGTCTTTAAGACTTGTGGACTTTGCTTGTGGGCAAATTGTGGTCTTTAAGACTTGTGGACTTTGCTTGTGGGCAAATTGTGAACAAGTTTAAGACTTGTGGACTTCAACTCCTAGAATATTTTTTGCAGCAGATCCTTGTTTATCATAGGATCATGGGGCTGAAAGGGACTTTGGAGGTCTTTTGAACCAGGGATGGAATGGAATGGAATGGAATGGAATAGAATAGAATAGAATAGAATAGAATAGAATAGAATAGAATATGGAATGGAATGGAATAGAAAATAGAATAGAATAGAATAGAATAGAATAGAATAGAATAGAATAGAATAGAATAGAATAGAATATGGAATGGAATGGAATGGAATAGAATAGAACAGAATGGAATAGAAGATGGAATGGAATGGAATGGAATGGAATAGAAAATAGAATAGAATAGAATAGAATAGAATAGAATAGAATAGAATAGAATAGAATAGAATAGAATAGAATAGAATAGAATAGAAGATGGAATGGAATGGAATAGAATAGAATAGAATAGAATAGAATAGAATAGAATAGAATAATAAAATATAGATATAGAATAGAATAGAGCACCCACAACTTCTGAAGGCAAGTCATTCCACTGATGGTTTTGCGAGGAAATTTCTCCTCAGTTCCCAGTTGCTTCTCTCCTTGATGAGTTTCCACCCATGGCTTTTTGTCCTGCCTTCAGATGCTTTGGAGAATAGCTATTCTCCAATATCTATCCTGCAATACATTTCCTTGGATTTCAATGGGCTTATTTTAAGTCCCTGAAGCCTTCCGTGTGTGGCTGATCTCTAGATTGCGTTTCACACGACTGCTTATTCGCGGAACAACAATTCACTCCATTATCCCTGGTTTCTGGCATCAGCCAGCACTCCCTGAACCAGAAACTCATCCAAGAGATGGAATAGCATAGATTTACGGTTCAGAGCATCGCTCAAATAGATTCCCTTCCCTCAGCCAAGAAGTTATGGCTTAATGATCTCACTCTAGCCCTCGGGTCTGACTCTCCTTCCTTAGAGAAGCCAAGCACAGATTGGCTGTCTGTCCTTTTTTATTTTATTTATTTATTTGGTTTATTTACTTTAGTTTGTCAGGCATGTATGAGAAAACTGGTATAAGTATGAACATAATGTATAATCATATAAGCGGGTATAAGTATATACATAATAATTGAGTACAAATAAATGGGAACCGTAGGACAGGGACAGTAGGCACACTGGTGTGCTTATGCACACCCCCTTAGAGACCTCTTAGGCATGGGGTGAGGTCCACAGTAGACAGCTTAAGGTTAAAGTTTTGGGGGTTTGAGGCTGTAACCACAGAGTCAGGGAGTGAGTTCCAGGCCTTGACCCCTCTGTGGCTGAAGTCCTATTTTCTGCAATCGAGTTTGGATTTTTGCTTCTCAAAAATGCCCCTGATGTTCCACAATTCTCACCAGGCTACAGGTATCCCACAGTCCCATCTGTGGGGCCTTCAATTGGGTTTTGGAATCACTCGGGAAGGAGGAAGCCAAGAAGGAGAGAGAGAGAAAGAGAGAGAGAGAGAGAGAGAGAGAGAGAGAGAGAGGGAGGGAGGGAGGGAGGGAGAGAGAGAGAAAAGAGCTTTTGGTCATTATTTGATTCGCGCTGAATAATTCTCTCCGGTGGAAAGGGAGCTATTTTAATCTGGCGAGAGACATCTTTCGACAGAGGCCAACTGAGGTATAGCTTTAGAAAAAAGGCAGCCGATGCTAGCTGACATCCAGCCTTTCGGTTCTGCCCTTCTCATTCTGTCAGCCCAACCAGTCTGCAGTCCTAAAATTGCTTGCCCTCGAATCGTCTCTTCCAACCAAATTTTAGGACATGTGGACTGCAATTCCTAGAATTCCCCAGCTCGCATGCTATCCAGCTGTAAGATGTGTGGACTTCAACTCCCAGAATTCCCCAGGCATCATGCTATGGAGGTTTAGCTCCCAGAATTCCACAACCAGGATGCTATGGAACTTTATGATTTGTGGGTTTTAATGACCAGGTGTGATGACCCAAGGGCATGGCACAAAGGCAACACAGTCAAATAAGCAAGGAGAATCCTGTTAGTACTTCCAGTTTTGCCCCCAATGTCTAGATTACCTTCAGCTGGAGAAAAACTCTCCCTTTGACTGTAGAAAATTCAGTCCAAAACAAGGCACACACAAACTGTAACTTAAAATCCGAACAAACCAAACTGAAGTAATTAGCTTGACAGGGCAGGAGAAGGAATTTCAGACTTGAAAGCAGAGCAAAATTCACACAGTTGGAAAGACACCAGGAACACAGATAAGCCTCGATGATACCAGATAAATTCATGTTTGCTCCCAACAGCTTGCTGTGTGCAGCTTCCTTTTTTATACACTGTGTTCCCAGCTGCAGCTAATGAAGGGAATCAGGGCCTTTTCCTTCCCCGTAAGCCATGCAATCCATGTTGCTCCCTTCTCCATTCCTCCCTGCATGGCCTAGGATGAAGAGGGGGTGGGCCTGGGTCTTCCTCTGAACTCCCTCTCCCTTGTTCTACTTCTCCCCTGCTCTGCCCAGATGGACTTTGCCCTTCCCCAGTTTCTTCCACAGCCAACGGAGCCACACTCCCTCTCCCTGTCAGCTGTTCGGCTTCCTCCTCCGAGTCAGATTCCGGCAGGGGCATGACACCAGGTTACTAACTTATCAACTGCAGTGATTCGCTTAACTTTGGCAAGTAGGGACAAAATTCACTGAACAAATCTCTCACTTAGCAACAGAAATGTTGGGCTCCGTTGTGGTCATAACTGGAGAACTACCTGTACTGGTCACCTGGAGGAAACCCAGTACACCAATTCTAGGTATTCACTGTGCAGTTTTGACTTTGTCTCTCTGTCCCCTTGACAAGTAAAATCGCAAAAAGCAAAGATTTCACCAGCAGCCTCTTTTTCAACTCCCTGTGGAAGGTTTCAGTCCGTAGGAGCTGTTCATTTGTGACAAAATTGTCTTTCATTTTACTGAACATCAAGAGAGCAAGCCTGAATTTCTCCCCCCTTTTTTTTTAATAAATACACACTATGGGGAACTCAAGTTGATTTAGTTCTGCGTCTTCACCCGATTATGATCTAACTCAGCCATTGGGGACAAAACAGTTGTAAAGTATATGGTAGTTAATGACAATGCATAAAATATTAGTACTAATAAATAAATAAAGGCAGCTCCCTCCTGATGAGTTCAGTTCCTGGGGAGTTAATAAAAAACATCCATATTGCAGACTATTAATTTCATTTTTTTTTTCCTGAGGGGCAGGATGTGGAAGGCTGATTTGCGATCTGTTTAATAAGCAACACTCCTGACAGGAGATTTGTCTTATAAAATGATACTTAAGATCCTTTAAAAGGCGCTGTTTTGAAAGGAGAGTGGACACCCCCCCAAATGCCACCCCCCCACCCCAAGATGACCAATCACAATTGTGTGATCAAAAGCCCTTTGCACGATGCAAAACATCCATACAAAACGATGTGTCATAGACTTTGAGAATAACCTTAAAGAACAGAAGGAAGAGAGAGACACAGCTAGGATAAGTTAAGAGAAAAGAAATTTGAGTCCGGTGCCAGAAATGTAATTTGAGAAAGCATTTCAAGGAACCCACCCTAGTTTCCTGGGAGATAAGAGGAGGGGGGGTGTATTCAGTCTTGCAAGATGTTGTTATTGTAACTTGATAACAAAAACAGTAATAGCATTTTAACTTTTGTTTCCTAGTTTGACGTGTTGACAGGATTATACCTCCTTTGTGTAACCTCAACGGCCCTCTTGATTTTTTTTTGACCCTCTTCTTTTGACCCTTAACTCTTCCAGTAAAAGTATTTACAAAGACCCGGATGGCCTTCCTAATTTTTCCTTTCATATTATCCTTGAGAAAAAGGGACGGTTGGGTTCTCAGCTCGACCAAGCTAAATATTGAAACATTAGGAGCCAATCAACTCAAAAGCCATTTTTTTGAACCCATAGCATTCCAAAGGCTGATGAAAGCAAATTAATAGCAGCCTTTTTATAAGCCGAGGTACTGGAAAGTGTTTTAAGAAATGTGTATTCTCTATTTCACTCTTGCTGACACCAAGCTCACAAGTTTCTTAAAAAGTTTCAATGTCGATCTTATCAACTTGATCGACGGAGCTTCTGTAGGGTTGCAGACAGAAATATTTTCTCCCCTCATACCTGAGACCCTTAACCCTTTGTATCCGGAGAGGAGCGGGCTTGGGTTTGCAGTCTTTTGCAAGGCAGAATTGTTTAGCTTTATAGAATCTTTCCCAAATTCTTATACCAAATCTGATTGCTCTAAAACCATCTCACAGAGGCTTTCTTTCCAACCCCTCTCGATGGTGTGTTGGGCATAGAACCACAAATCATTTCCATCAGGTTGGCTGGGACTTATTTTATGTGAGTTGTAATCCCCGCTCAACCTGCGAAGACCCGGTGAATAAAATTTTCTGCAAAAAACCCTGACTGGAAACAAGGGGTCTACTAATGAGGGCAGACCACCATCTAGTGGCACTAAGATGAATTACGGGCAACTTGGTTCAGTTAATCTAGAAGTTTGATTGCCTCTTTTCCAACGGACAAGATTTTATTTTTTTTAAAAAAAAAAGCTTTGGGAACTTAACATCAGTTGGGAACTTACATCAGAGGTAACGTCTCTCCATACATTTGAAGTTGCTCTTGAAAGCTGGTGCCTTTTTTTTTACAAGTGTCAGTCAGAAGAGAGGCAACGGGACTCATGGTTTATCCACACAACTCTCTGGCAGGCTGAAGTGCGTGTGTGAAGGGCTTCCTTCCTCTCCCAAGGAGGAAGACATCTTGGGATTTAGGTTCATGGTGCTTTTTTAGCTGGGGAGGCAGCCATTTTTTTTCTTTATCCTCGAATGATATAACCAGGTATTTCCTTCTCTGTTGACTTACCTACCATCTACCCTGCGCAGTGGTTAGAACACAGTATATTGAAGCCAAACTCTGCCCACTGCCAGCAGTTCGATCCTAACTGGCTCAAGGGTGGACTCAGCCTTCCCTCCTTCCAAGGTAGGTAAAAGAACCCAAATTGTTGGGAGCAAGATATTGACTCTGTAAACCGCTTAGAAAGGGCTGTAGAGCGCTGCAAAAACAGTATATATAGTCCTAAGGGCTGTTGCTATTGCTATCTCAACCCTGCGTGGTTTCCAAGATACAAGAACAAAAGGCTGAACATTCTGCTTTGCGAGCGGAATTCACCATCTATTTCAGAAGATTTCTTGACAATTAAAAAGCCCTACCCTGTTGTGGTCTGCCGGCAGCCTGCGGAGACAGCAGCAGAGTCAGAAAGTGGGGAAGAACACGGGCCAGTCCTGGTCTGGAGAGAACTTGGAGGGTCCTGCATCCGATGCAGAGATAGCGCCTGGGCCATCTGGGAGTTGTGCTGCTGACTCCGGAGTCTCCAGAATCTGACAGCAGCGAGGCAGAGGAGTAAGGGGAGCCTGTTCCCAGTGCGCATGTGCACAGAGCTGCCAGAAGGCAAGAGAAGTTAAGACAAAAGAGGCGACTCGGGAGTAAGGCTTGGAAATGATTACCCCTTCCATAAGGATATAAAGGAAGCTCAAAGGGACAGGAGTCTTTGCAGGAAGCAACGTTGTTTGCTCTGGTTGGTTTAAAAGCTTCATGGTGAATTTGTGCTCCGCTTGGTTTTGAAAGACTTAATCGGTCCTTTAGTCATTGGCAGCACTTCAAGTAAGATAAAGGTGCACTCTTATCAGACTTCTCCCGAAGAACTTTGGCAGACGACTATTTGTAACCGGTTGAGACTCATTATGGGCTGTGAATGATGATAATTCACAGCTGTTGAACTAAAATAAAAGGGTTTTGGATTTAACGTGTGTTTGTTGGTATCTCAGGAAGCCTCGGTCAGAACATACCCACTCAAGGAAAGATTTATTATTTTGTTTGAAGGAAAAGAATAACGACTAAGCTAAATACACTATTGAAATACAGGTAGTCCTCAACTCATGACTCCAATGGAGCCCAAAATTTCTGTTAAGTGAGACATTTGTTAAGTGAATTTTGCCCCTTTTTATGACCTTTCTTGCCTCCGTTGTTAAGTGAATCACTAGAGTTGATAAATTAATAACCCAGTGGTTAAGTGACTCCAGCTTCCAACTGACTTCACTTTACAACACTGCAACCGTCATAAATACGTACTCTTGCCAAGCGCCTAAATTTTGATCCTGAGACCGTGGGGGAACGCTGCCACGGTTGTGCATTAAAAACGGTCACAAGTCCCTTTTCCCAGGGCCGTTGTAACTTTGAGTGAACTGATGTAAGTCGAGGACTACCTACAAAAGCCTCCCTTTTTTTTTTACAAACCCGATTTAAAAAAAAAAGAAAAGTTTAGAGACGAGACCACGAAATTACATCTTCATATGGAGATGTGGGGTTTTTTTTTTCCTTTTCTTTTAATGCAGCTTAATCTCACAGTTGGCAGCATAATATGAGCATAAAGACACAACTGGGAAGGGATTCTGGAGGCAGCATGCAAACACTGTTTGAAGCAAGAACTAAAAGAAACAAAACGAAACAAAAACCCTATCCAAACCCCTTTCCTGGGTGGCTCTGCGGTGGATTTTTGTGTGTGTGTGTGTGTGAGAAGAAACACCGCCTTGGTTTGGTCAAGACCTGATTCAGGTAAGGCAGGGTTCCCCTGTGCACACAGGTGTTTCTTCTTTTTTTAAAAAAAAAAAGAAAAAAAACCAAACAAATCCCATTTTATTCATGACATTAAAAAAATAAGATCTGTAACTTGAGTAAAAAAAAAAAAAACCAGCCAAACAGCGGATTTCTGGTGCAGTTTGAAACCTATTAATCGACCTCACGATTAAACCTTAATCGTGTTTTTTTTCTCCTTAAAAAACAAAACAAAACTGAATATTATTATTTTTTTTTAAAAAAAGGAACAAAAACCAATTCTCTCTCTAAAAAAAAAAAAGGCCTATTCAGAAAGAAGAGGATACTAGACTGTGAATTCCAGCGCTTTGGAGAAAGTTAAAGAAAGTCTCTTTCTTCCCCCACCGCCAAGAAAATCGGCACCTTTTAATAGCTGTCCTACCATTTCCCACCATGCTTTCTTTTTTATTTTTTTTGGCATGGTCCGTCCTTCTTAAGTTTCCCTACGAAACAAGAACCTGTACATGTTTGGTTCCAGAGGAGGCTGAAAAAAGGTGGGTGGGAAGAAGGAAGTGGGGAGGAATGAAAGGAGAGAGCGGAGTCCACAAAGAAGAAATGAGGGACTCAACAACGTTGGAAAAGAACATGCAACTAAAATATGAATACGATGGACCCTGGCGACGAGACAGATTTTCGTTTGCTTGTTTTTAAAGGACAGGAAGGAGAAGTGAACACCTCTGGGTTGGTTCCTGCGTGTCCATCTTCAGGTGGTCCAGCTGAGAGAGGCTCCCTTGGTCAAGAAGGGGGGGGGATAGGCTCCCCACCTACCCACCGGGCCCCTGGGGAGCGGTCCAAGGTCCTTAGGTTTCTCTTTAAAAGACAGTGTAGAAATTTGGATTCCTGGAAAAAAAAACCAACCCAACCACCTGCTTCGCTTGAGGGGGCAGAAGGGGGGAAAGGGGGAGGAGTTTCTTCGCCTGGCCTCGCCCCTGAGGCCTGTGCCCAGGGGAGAGGGCGGGGGAGGGCGTGTCCGAAAGAAGCCCCGCCCTTCCGGTCGGCTTCACAGGTAGAGCTCGCTGGCTTTGATATGCTCTAGCTGTTCCCGTAATTGGTGGAAGGACGGCCGGTGGGCGGCATCCAAAGTCCAGCATTTTTTCATCACCTCGTAGACAATCTGGGGGCAGCCATCCGGAGAGTCCATCTTGTACCCCTTTTCCACACGAGGGACCACGTCCTTCAGAGGCTGCGGGTGGGGAGGGGGGGGGGAGAAAAGAGAGGGGGAGGAAGTAACACGTTTAAGCCCAGCTCTGATTAAAAGGAAAAAAAAAACCAGAAATAGCTTTGACTTCGACTAGGAAACCACTTCTGGGCTTTGTGCTTGAGGTGGATAAAGGTGAAACTTTTGACTTTGGGTTTTTGCCTATTAGATAAGATTTGTTCTTACAGAAATGGCTAGTTTCTACCAACCTGCTTCCCACGGAAGACCTGTAGATTGCATGAGCCCAAAAGAGGGCTGCGAAAATATCTACAGACCATGGAAATAAACTGTTTCAACTCCTTCCCTCAAAACAGAGCCCTGCACACCAGAACAACTAGACACAAGGACAGTTTTTTCCCTAAACGCCCTCACTCTGCTAAACAAATAATTCCCTCAACACTGTCCAACTATTTGCAAAGTCTGCACTACTGCTACTGTTAATCTTCTCATCACTCCTTATCACCCCTCCCACTTATGACTGTAACCTTGTTGCTTGAATCCTAACAATTTATATGGACTGTTTCCTAGTATGATTTGATTGTACCTGATGATTCTTGACTCTTGACTGATGTATCTTTTCTTTTACGTGCATTGAGAGCATTTGCACCAAAGACAAATTCCTTGTGTGTCCAATCACACTTGGCCAATAAAGAATTCTATTCTATTCTTTTCCATTCCATTCTATTCTTATTGTACCCTATGACTATCATTAAGTGTTGGACCTGATGACTCTTGACTCATGTATCTTTTCTTTTTTTATGTACACTTAGAGCATTTGCATTGAGACAAATTCCTTGTGTGTCCAATCCCACTTGGTCAATAAAGAATTCCTTCTTTCTTTCTTTCTTTCTTTCTTTCTTTCTTTCTTTCTTTCTTTCTTTCTTTCTTTCTTTCTTTCTTTCTTTCTTTCTTTCTATCTATCTATCTATCTATCTATCATCTATTTTTCTATTACTATGAAACAGGAAAAAGTTGTGGGTAGATCTTAATTCCTTATTCAACTGCACCAAAGGAGTCAGAAGTCAATACCTTTCCCTCCACTTCCTTCCCCCCCACTGTTCACTCCCCTTTTTCCTTCCCTAATTTCCCTAATTTCCCCTTGATGTGAGCTCAAATGGACTCCGGGGGATGGTAGAGGACAGGAAGGCCTGGAGGGACGTTGTCCTTGGGGTCACAATGGGTCGGACATGACTTCATGACTAACAACATCAACAATCTCCCTAATATTTGCTTTGGTATTCTCTTTGTATGTTATATTATAAACTAGATAGATAGTTAGATAGATAGATAGATAGATAGATAGATAGATAGATAGATAGATAGATAGATAGATAGATAGATAGATAGATAGATAGATAGATAGATAGATAGATAGATAGAGATGAGAGAGAGGGAGAGAGATGACAGACAGACAGACAGACAGACAGACAGACAGATAGATAGATAGATAGATAGATAGATAGATAGATAGAGAGAGAGAGAGAGAGATGATAGATAGATAGATAGATAGATAGATAGATAGATAGATAGATAGATAATAGATAGATAGATAATAAATAGATAGATAGATAGATAAGATTAGATAGACAGACAGATAGAGATAGAGATGATAGACAGACAGACAAGACAGACAGACATGATATAGATGGATAGACAGACAGACACACAGAGATGATAGATAGAGATGATAGTCAGACATACAGAGATGACAGATAGGTAGACAGACAGACATGATATAGATGGATAGGCAGACAGATGCAGAGATGATAGATAAGATAGACAGACACACAGAGATGATACATAGATAGAGATATAGACTGTGTGTGTGTGTGTGTGTGTGTGTGTGTGTGTGAGAGAGAGAGAGAGAGAGAGAGAGAGAGCATAGATCCACAGGTGTAAGGTCCAAGCTGACTACTTCATTGTTTACTGCCTATAATACAGGAATCTCCCGACACTGGCAGCTTTTGTAAAGGAACTATCAGATAAGCCGGGGGGGTCAGGAGCCAAATACTTTGGAGGCCCTTGAAACTTCACTTACAATTCTCGGATAAGGCACTCGCCCAAAGGAATAGATTTCCCAGAGAAGAATTCCGAAGCTCCACACGTCTGATTTGGTTGAAAATTTCTGCCAAGGTTAGAAGAAGACACAGACAGAGAGAGAGAGAGAAAGAGATTGTCAAAAGACCTGGATCGAGCTGGCCAGTTGTTCCGCCACCAGAGTACGTCATCCTTTGTAGAGAACCAATTATCAAATCATAGAATCCTAGGGCTGGAACTTCTAGTTGCTTCTACTTCAATCCCCTGCCCAAGGCAGAAGGTCCTATACCATCCTGAACAAACGGATGTCCAAACTTTTCTTGAAAACCTCCAGTGATGGAGCATCCACCACTCTAGGAGGGAGGATATTCCATTGATTCATCGTTCTCACGGTCAGGTAATTCCTCTTTAGTTCCATGTTGGATCTCCTTCTCAGGAGCTTCCATTGTCCTACCCTCAAATGCTCTGGAGAATAAGTCAATCCAGATTTCCCCGTGGGAGCCCCTCAAGTATTGGAGACAAGCTGTCCTGTCTCCCCTAATCCTTTTCTTCATCAGGCTAAACATCCCTTGTTCCCTTAGCAGTACATCGTACGATTTACACCCCAGGTCCCTGGTCATCTTTGCCTGGTCTTAAAGAGTGTCATGCCGCTGTCCGAATCTGACTCGGAGGAGGAAGACGAACAGCTGACAGGGAATGAGAGTGTGGCTCCAACCCAAAGAATATCAAATTGGAATTGGGGATTGTACAGGATTGGGCACTATAAACAGGCAGCCTTAAGACACTGAATTAAGAAATGGGGGTGAACTTGACCAAGCTGCAAGAGGAAAAAGGACTTCAACTTGAAGGAAGAACCAAACCCTGTGTCCTTGTGGACCTTGTCAAGCCCTACCTGGATGAGCCAGGAGTTCGTTGTCAACCCCCCTGAGATGCCTCACTTACCTTTTCTCTAAGTGCTTCTGGTGCTGTCCATTTCACCGGGAGCTTGCCGGTGTCCTGGGTGGACGAAGCTTCCTTGGTCAACCCAAAGTCACTGACTTTAGCAATATTGTCCTCCGAGACCAACACATTCCTCGCCGCCAAGTCCCGGTGAACAAAGTTGTTGGCTTCTAAGTACGCCATGGCTTCGCAGACGTCTCTACGGGCGAGTGAGGAGTGACGTTCAAGAAAAGGCGGGCTACACCACCAAGAAACCGCCATCTCTCCACCATGAAGCTTCAACCACCACCCCATTTTTTTAAGCTACGAACACTCCCCATCCGAGCATTTTCTTCCCCCCAAAAAAGCAACATACTTACAAAGAAAACTTCAACAAACAGTCGCCTCCCAACACAGATCTTCCACGGGAGCGAAGATAGTCGACTAAACTTCCCTGCCAGGAGATTTGAGAGAAAGGATTAAGATGGCCAAGAAGTGATAAGAGAGCCAGTCTGAAACTCAAGGGAATTTCATCTTCAATAAACTGACATTGAAAGGGGTTTTCCCCGCCGTTCTTAACAAGGTTGGAGACAACACAAGACTTTTTTTTTTAGTCTTCTGAAATTTTTAAACTTTGACTTTCTCTTTAAACACGTAAAGGCTAACCTTGTTCTTAATTCGATTTTAAACTATGTTTTTAGCCATGCATTCCAAGGGTTTTTTATTAGGTTGTTGCCAATTGCCCAGAGTCACCTAGGTGGGTATGGGCGGGTGTAGAAATGTCATAAAGAAATAAATACCCTGTCTGAAAATATCCTCCAAAAGGCAGACCAAGAACACCTTCAAATCCCATGAAATTCTGACATCAAACTCGTCCCAAGACTGTACCGCTGATATATCAGCAATATTGATTAAAAAGGGGAATGGCTGAACAAGGCAAGAGTGCAATTAGTGGCACCCCTAAGTAGATGACACTCTCCTCTTTGTGTAGGAAGCAGAAACACACACACACACACACACCCATGTAGGAAAGCAAGGGAGAAAAACCAATACATTTTCAAAACTGCAGCTTACGCCAGTAGTAAATAGCATTTCACTCTGGAAATTAACTGATAGGGGAGGTACAAGGAGGTGAATGGGAGAGGGAGGGAGGGAGGGAGGGAGGGAGGGAGGGAGGGAGGGAGGGAGGAAGGAAGGAAGGAAGGAAGGAAGGAAGGAAGGAAGGAAGGAAGGAAGGAAGATAGTTAACCCTAAGGGTTGCTTGGAAGTGTTATCAGAAATGAAATAATTCTAGTAGAAATAATGTTGATTGCAACAGGGTATGTGGGAAAGGGAAGTTGAAGTAACTCCAACTTCTCCTCCGATTCTGGGAAACAGAGAAGATGAAAAGAAGAAGGATGCTAATCAGCCTTTCTTCTCCATTTCTGGGGTTAAAAGAATTTGATTCCAAAGACCTTAAAGGCTGAATGTGAATCAACACAAAGACTTGAAAAGTCAAGATGTTGGAAACGATGTAAGGAAAGAGAAGAGGATGACCAGTAGCAAGATGAATGGTGATGAGAGCACTATTTGAAGACCTGATGGACCAGTTTAGTCCTGGAGAAAAATCTTTCTTGTTGACTAAGAGTCAACATTGACTTGATGACCCATAATCAATGAACCAATCAAAAATCATCAGAAAGCAGAAGCCAAATTTAAGGAGGCGTCCTCCTTCTCCATAGGTAAGTCTCCCATTGCTATGTTCTTCATCAACGTCCAACTTCCAGACCAACCGTCCTTGGAAAGCACAGCAAGGTCTTACCTTTGCCATAAATTCTGTGACAATGTAGAGGCCCCCTTTCTCCTCCACGATCACCCCCAACATCTGGACCAAATTGCTATGCCGGAGCTGCCTGCAATAAGATGGACCAAATGGAAAGAAGATCAAAGAGGCATCAACCAGCGTTTTCCATGATAAGTGAAGGCCTTCATGCAAGGGACATCACGCCTACCACCAACCTCAAAGGAAGACCCTACTTTCGCACAACGTAGTTATGGAGTCCCACCTTCCCCTTGTTTGATATGCCTTAAAGAGTTCGTGTCCCAAATGTTTGGAGGGTTATTTCTCTTAACTTCCCTTGGCGTGTAAGAGAAGTTCCCCAAAACCTCCACGGCAGAGGTGGATATGTAGCAGGTTCTGACTAGTTCTGGAGAACCGGTAGCAGAAATTTTGAGTCGTTTGGAGATCCGGCAAATCCCACCTCTGACTGGCCCCGCCAACCCCATCTATTCTCCGCCTCCCATTGAATCCCAGCTGATTGGCTAGGTCTTCTTTGGTTGCCCTGCACAAGAGAACAGAGCTGGAAAGCAGGTTCTTTTGTTGCCCTGCACAGGAGAAAGGAGCTGGAAAGCTGGCTAGTGGGGTGGGGAGGGAATGGAGATTGTACAGAACTGTTGTGGTTAGCTGGCAGCAGGTGTGGACAGCTGAGGAGAACAAGGACTCAGATGAGCGGTCAGGACCATTAGGGAGTGGACTGCTGCCTTCAGAGACTGGCAGCAGCGATGAGGAGGTTCCCGAGGAGCCTGTGCCAAGTGTGCACGCACATAGGGTTGCTCACAGGACAGAGCAGTTACAGCAGCACAGGCGACTCGGGAGTAAGGCTGCAAGATAATGGCCCCTCCCTCAAGAGGATAAAAGCCAGGTTTGAAGAAGCGTTCTTTGCAGAAAGCAAAGACGTTCTGAAACTCAGCCTCATGGACATTATAGTTAGTATTTGAAAAACTCTTGTAAACTATTTCTTATCTGTGAGTTTTTAGCAGCCTTGACAAACAACTTGGCGAGACTCTTTCTTGTCGGAGAAAATTAGTTGGAAGTAGCCTTTTATCTGTGAAGAAACAGAACTTGTGGATTAAACCTTAAAAGGTGGGGGCTGCTGCCTTTGTCTGGTGTTGGCTCTCTCGGAACCAGGTTGGGTCAGAACAGTATCTTTCCCCTGCCATGCCCACCAAGCCATGGCCACAGAACCGATAGTAAAAAATTCTGAATCCCACCACTGCTCCACAGTTTTAGTTTATATGGGAATCTAGGAGAAGCAAGACCTTTTGGGGTAGCGGTCCTAACATCTCTTCTATGGACTCTAGAGCTTGTCTCCTGAATGACAATTTGGGACCAAGTAAATCTATTCTCCACTGTTTCCAAAGCCAAAGCTTTCGGGAGAAGCTGGATCGACGCAGCCTGATCTCCAGGCACGGCTTCATTCTCCGCCATCTTTCTTGGCAACCAGATGTTAATCCAAATCGAGGAGTTAAGGACGCAGGGACTCACGTCATCACTGAAGCTTCGGCCAAGAAGGCTTGTGCGGTGGCGTCATTTTTGATGCATTTCACAGCCACCTTGTTTCCGTGGTAATCACCCAGCATCACATCTGCAAAAGAAAGCAGGCGTCTGAAGGAAGGAGATGGGATCGAGTGGGTCACAAACAGACCAACTCAAGATCTCTTTTTTTTCCAGAGTAGGAAAAGCATCTGTCCCAACCACATCCTAGCTTGAAAAGTTTAAACCAAAGGACGTCGATCAAGTTCACGCGCAACCAAGCGGCCTTCTCTCCTCTCCATTCATCTCTCTTGGCAAGGAAGAACACAGGTGGTAGAATTTAAGGCCGTGCTTCCCAAAAATTTTTCCTTCGGGGCCCCAAAAACCGCTTATCCAGAAGTTAAGAGGTCCTTCAAAACTGAGTGTCTCACCATGAGAAACCGAGAGGACAGCTTCTGGGTGTGACTCACCTCCAAACTCTCCCTTCCCAATGGTCTGTAGCAGCTTCAAGTCTTTCATATTGAGGGACCATCCGCCTGGAAGGAGAAGCAGAAGGTGAAGATGGAGGTGGAGGAGGGGAAGGGGAAGGACAGGGGGAAGGAGGAGGAAGAGAAGGAAGAGGAAGAAGAGAAAGAAAGAAGAAAAATAATAAGAGGAGGAAGAGAGAAAGAAGAGAAAGAAAGAAAAAAGAAAAACAAGGAGAGGAAGAAGAGAAAGAGGAAAGGAGGAAGAAGCGGAAGAGAGGAAGAAGAGAAAGAAGAAAAATAATAAGAGGAGGAGAGAAAGAAGAGAAAGAAAGAAAAAGAAAAATAAGAAGAGGAGAGGAAGAAGAGAAAGAGGAAAGGAAGAAGAGGAGGGGGAGGAAGAGGAGGAGGAGAGGAAGAAGAAAGAAAGAGGAAAGGAGGAAGAAGAGGAGGAGAGGAAGAAGAGAAAGAGGAAAGGAGGAAGAAGAGGAGGAGGAGCAGAAGAAGAGAAAGAAGAAAAATGAGAGAAAGAAGAGAAAGAAAGAAAAAAGAAAAATAAGGAGAGGAAGAAGAGAAAGAGGAAAGGAGGAAGAAAAGGAGGAGAGGAAGAAGAGAAAGAAGGAAAATAATAAGAGGAGAGAAAGAAGAGAAAGAAAGAAAAAAAAAAAAAAAATAAGGAGAGGAAGAAGAGAAAGAGGAAAGGAGGAAGAAGAGGAGGAGAGGAGGAGGACAGGAAGAGAAAGAAGAAAAATAATAAGAGGAGGAGAGAAAGAAGAGAAAGAAAGAAAAAAGAAAAATAAGGAGAGAGGAAGAAGGGGAAGAGGAAAGGAGGAAGAAAGAAGAAAATAATAAGAGGAGAGAGGAAGAGAAAGAAAGAAAAAAGAAAAAGAGGAGGAGGAGGAGGAGAGAAAGAGGAGGAAGAGGAACAAAGAAGAAAAATAATCATAGGAGGAGGAGGAGGAAAGGAAGAAGAGGAGGAAGAAAAATAAAAGGAACTACAAAAAAGGAGAAGGAGAAAAGGAGGAAGAAGAGAGAAAGAAACACGAGTAGGGGGAAGGAGAAGGAGGAGAGAGGAAGGTAAAGAGCCCACGCCAGCCGAGCAGCCCACTCAGCTTCCGCGGGGCACTTACTCCGTGAGAATTCGTCTTGCGCTGCCACGGTGCCCTCCATGACCTTCGGCTTCATGAGACGAGTGCAGAGCCCATCCGCGTCCGAGGTGTAGTGCTGCCAGAGAGCGGAACATTTATGGATTGTGGATTATGTTGAAGAACCGGTTCGCTGAACATGTGTGTGGGACTAACTGCTTGGGATTTTGGTCCTAGCTGTGGCTTCCCTTCCATCTTGACTACCATAAAACGACCGACTCCCAGGGACGGAGTATTGTACGCGCGTGGATATTATACGCCAATAAATAAGTCATAGGTAGAAGACGGGCGGATGCTATCAATGCCACTGCTGTAGTGATGACCTTTTAGAATAAAATAGAATGGAATAGACTACCAGAGTTGGGAGAGACTTTGGAGGTCATCTAGCCCAGGGGTGGCCAACCTTTTGGACCTCAGGGACCACCAAACTCATCATTTTAAATCCCGCGGACCAGAGACCCTGGGAAAATCCCCCCAAAAAAGTCTGCGGGAAAATCCCCCACCCCGTTTTTCCTACCGATCGATCGTTCTTTATTTGGGATCGCAGGATACCGTCTCCATCTCTGTTCTCAGGAGAAAGGAGAGACTTTTGGCTTCATGCAAGGAAAGCAGCAGAAGCTGCAGAAGTCTTTCTTTCTCTCCCCCAAGCTCCGCCAGGAATGAGCCTTTGTGACACTTGTCATGCCGCAACAGCCTCTTGGATCAAGGAGGCCTTGCAGGGCCCCAAAGACTCATTTCTGGCGGAGTTTGGGGGAGAGAAAGACAGACTTTGGCTGCCTTCCTTGCGTGCAGCCAAAAGCAGAAGAAGAGAGAAGCGGAAAGAAGCAGCCCGGTGGCCAGGCACGTGAGGCACATGGGATGAGAGGGGCAAGTCCCCCTCCCCGCTGCCATTTCCCACTACCTCGTGTTGTTTGCAATGCAAATGACACAAGCCTTGTGTTCCCGTGGGCCTTGTGTGTTCCCGTGCAGCCTGGATTAATTGCTTTGGGGGATGTTTTGGGAGTGACATTTCTCTGCAGACCACTAACATTTTCTCGTGGGCCACCAGTGGTTCCCGGCCCACCAGTTGGCAACCACTGGACTAGTCCAATCTCCCGATCAGGCAGGAAAAACCTTTACCATTTCGGACCAACGGCTGCCCAGTCTCTTCTTTGAAACCTCCAGTGTTGAAGCACCAACAATTTCTGGAGGGAAGTTATTCCACGGATTAATTGATTTGGGAATTAGAGAATACCAGAGTTGGAAGGGACCTTGGAGGTCTTCTAGTCTAACCCCCTGCTCAGGCAGGAAATCTTAATTACCATTTCGGACAGATGGTTGTCCAATCTCTTCTTCAAAACTTCCAGAGATAATGAAGAAGATATTTAGACTGTGCAGAAATGGACAGGCTGACATTGAAAATCAAACAGAAAGAAGACACAGAATATTATCAAACTTGGAACTTATTCTACCAGTGGCTGGGGGAAAAAAAGGGGGGGTGGGGTGGAGAATAAGAATGGCATTTGCATTGTAAAGCAAATGAAATACCCAGACAACAGGATGTTTATTCAGCACAAGGGAATGTAATGAACAGGAAATCAATAAAATTTATAAAATAAAAATAAAAAAAACTTCCAGTGTTGGGGCACCCATAACTCTTGGAAGCAAATGGTACTTCGTAGTATCTCATGGTACAAGTGTTGTATCTTATGATTCTTGATGAATGTATTTTCTTTTTTCTTTATGTACACCAAGAATTTATACACCAAAGACAAATTCCTTGTTCGTCCAACCAAATTGGCCAGTAAAGAATTCTATTCCATTCCATTCTATTTTCTATTCTATTTTCTATTCTATTCTATTCTATTCCATTCCATTCACTTATTTTCTATATTCTATTCTATTCTCTTATTTTCTATTCTATTATGTTCTTTCTCATTCTATTCTATTTTTTTCTCATTCTAGTCTATTCTTTTATTCTATTCTTTCTCATTCCATTCTATTCTTTCTCATTCCATTCTATTCCGTTCGTTCTCTTTTTTAAAACTCTTTATTGAAATTCAAATATTAGAAAGTTTACAAAAATTTCAAAATATTAAAAAAGTTTACAAAAATGTCTATAATAGAAGATGCGTCAATACCTTTCAACACTGTTTTCTTGACAGTACAATAAATGCAATACATACAGTTAATACTTGACAATTATTCACAGTATTAGTAATACTAATTCACAGTGACTCTATTCTGTTCTTTCTCATTCTATGCTATTCTCTTCTATTCTATTCTGTTCTGTTCTGTTCTGTTTTGTGCTGTGCTGTGCTGTGCTATGCTATTTTAAAAAGGACACACGCTCACACAAACCCAACCACGTACACACGTTCCAGTCAGGGTGAAACTGCTTCTGGGTCTCTCTGCTCCCTCTAAGGGCCCCAATTCGTGCATCTGCTATGCCCCCCTTTGAAAGAAAGATGGTCCCAGGCCGCAGGGCATCTTCCGGGCTGCCAAGTCCCCCAAAAGTCCCAACGACCCCGCGGCTCCACCAGGGGGCAGTAGGACGCCGGGCAAGGCTGCCCCACCAGGTTCTGCTTGGAGGCTACGGAAAGAATGGGGAACTTCCTCGCCCAACGTTTTACAAGCGTTAACTCCACCCTCCCTCCCACCCACCCACCCAAGGGAATTAACTGCTTGGTTGTCCGTCACCACCGAGAGACGCTTCCGCCAGGCGCTGCCCCAGCAGAGCAGAGCCGCAGCTCCATTGCTGCTGCGGCTGCTTTGGTAAGAAGGCGCTTTTGGTATCGCTCAGACGTGTCTTCCTGTCTCTTGTAGGGATGTGAGAGGCAGGAAACGCAGAGCACACTTAACCTGCCCTTGCTGTCACCGCATTGGGTGGGGGTGGCGGGGTCAGGCCACCAGGTTCAGGTGGGTGGGTGGGTTTTGAAGCCGGCACGCTAGCTCATTCGAGATTTTTTTTCCCCCCACAACCGAGGGATGATAGGATAGCAGTCTTCCAATATCTCAGGGGCTGCCCCAAAGAAGAGGGAGTCAAGCTATTCTCCAAAGCCCCTGAAGGCAGGACAAGAAACTAACCAAGGAGAGGAGACATTGAAGGAGAAGTTTCTTGACCGTGAGAACAATTCATCCGTGGAAAGGGCTCGCCTTGGGGAGCTGTGGAAAGCATTGGAGGGTTTTAAGAAGAGACTGGACAGCCAGTGTAATAGAATGTCCTGCTCGACCAGGAGGGTTGACTAAGAAGATCTCCAGCTCTGTTACTCTGCTATTCTATTCTCCAAAGCAGCGGTCACCAACCGGTGGGCCAGGGACCACTGGCGGGCCGTGAGAAAATGTTGTGGTCCGCAGAGAAATGTCCCGTCCCCCCCAAAGCAATTCATCCAGGCTGCACAGGAACACAAGGCTGCGCCGCCCACATGGCCCGTGGGAACACAAGGCTTGTGTTGCTTGCATTGTGAACAGCACGAGGTCGTGAGGGGAGGGGGGGGAAGGGCAGAGGGGGGAGAACTTGCCCCACTCGCCCCACATGCCTGGCCTGGCCACCAGGCTGCTTCTTTCTTCTTCTGCTTTTGGCTGCACGCAAGGAAAGCAGCCAAAGTCTGTCTTTCTCTCCCCCAAACTCCGCCAGAAATGAGTCTTTGGGACCCTGCAAGGCCTCCTTGCTCCAAGAGGCCGCGCCGGCAAAGACTCATTTGTGGCGGAGTTTGGGAGAGAGAAAGAAAAGACTTCTGCGGCTTCTGCTGCTTTCCTTGCATGCAGTCAAAAGTCTTTCTCTCTCTCCCCCCGATAACGGAGCTGGAGACGGTATCCTGCGATCCCAAATAAAGAACGATCGATCAGTAGGGAAAACGGGCTGGGGGGATTTTCCTGCAGACATTTGGGGGGATTTTCCCAGGGTCTCTGGTCCGCGGGATTTAAAATGATGAGTTTGGTGGTCCCTGAGGTCCAAAAAGTTGAACCACAGTCCCTGAAGGCCGAACAAGCAGCCATGGAGGGAAACTAATCGAGCAATGTAGAACTAAGGAGAAATTTCCTGACAGTTAAAAAACAATGAACCAGTGGAACAACAACTTGACTCAAGAAGTTGCAAATGCTCCAACCTTGGAAGTTTTTAAGAAGAGGTTGGTCTGAAATGGTATACGGTTTCCTGCTTTGAGCAGGGGTTGAGCTAGAAGACCTCCAAGGCCCCTTCCAACTCTTGTTATTCGGAGACCCAGGGGAGGCACCCCACCCCGGGGCTCCCCCTGCCAACCTTGGCCCAGGCTCACCTCCACGAGTTGCATCAGGTTTTCGAAGTAGACCTCTTCGTCGATGCTCAGCTTGCTGGAGGAGTAGATGATGCGGTAATGTTCCACCTTCCCTTCACAGCTGACGCAGAGCGTGTAGTCGCCCGGGTAGTTGGTGCTCTCGCGCACAAGGAACAGGCCCGTCTCCGGAGGGTAGAGCAGCCGCTCCGCTTGCTCCCGCGTGATCTTCCCGTGAAACCAGCTGAGGAGGCGGGGGGAAAAAAAAGAGACCGAGAGGACAGTCAGAACGTCCCAGCGCTGGCCTCAACGAGGGCTAGAAACTTATTTCTTCTTCGCAAGAAGTTCCACCATGCGCCCCCCCCTCCGTGGCAGAGACTGGCAGAACAAATCCCATGTTTTCTCTCTCTGTATCAGGGGGTGAGCAAAAACGAGTCAAAATAAAAGCCGTACGTGTCTGGCTTGCATGGTGGACGTTTATTTGTATTTCACTAGTTCGATATCCATGCTTCGCTACGAAACTATGTGTGGTCGGGCTTAGTTTTTGGGGGAGGAAAATAAGGGAGGGGGAATTGTGGCTCTGCCTGTCAGCCTCCATCGGCATTCACCTGGCTAGCATCCTGTCCGTGTGTGAGAGTTGAGGGCTGTTTGGAAACTGAAACAGTATTTGCTATGTGAGCCTGAGCGTGGCTTAGCTCAACTGTTCTGTCCTAAAGCTGATTACCGCTGTGAAACTAAAAACGAAACTCTTCTCCTCTGCTTGTGTTTTACATTTGGGAGAGATTTCTTTTCAAGTGGGGAGGGGGAGTAGAACTCCTTAGCATCAGAGCGTGTTAATAATAATAATAATAATATAGCAAATATGAATGCTCTGATGGGTTTTTCTTTTTTGAAAAATCCTTTCTTAGTGAGCACCTAGAAGCCAAGAGGAACATAAGTCCCAAAATTTAAGTTTGTAGGCTTTACAGTTCTGGAGATTTTGTGATGATGTGTGAGTGGTATTTCGCTTTATATATACATACATACATACATACATATATGTTTTCTGAGGTTCTCGCGGGTATTTGTATGTGGATCTCTGGTTATTCGGGTTTTCTCCCGCGTAAGATTGGTCCAATCTTACGCGGGAAAAAACTCAAATAACCAGAGATCCATATATATATATATACACACACATATACACACACACGTATATACGTATATATGTATATATATATGTATGTATATACATGTATATATATGTTTTCTGAGGTAAATATGTATATATATAAATATTATTTCTTAAGTTTTCGCAGGTACTTACATGTATGGTATTCAGCTTTGTTCGGGTATTTTCCCACGTCATTATAGTTGTGCTTTTAAAACGCAATACAGAAGCCTGATGATGGCAGATGAGATTCTGCCGAAACGTTGCTACAACTTTAAAAGCACAACTACAATGACGTGGGAAAATACCCGAACAAAGCTGAATGCCATACGTGTAAGTACCCGCGAAAACTTAAGAAAACACACACGCACGCACACACACATATATTTATATATTTATATTTATTTATTTCTCGTTTCCAATTGATCTCCCGGATGTGGCGCAGAGGCTGTAAAATGCCCGGTTAGAGGTATTACTTACGGCATGAGGCTGAGTTTGATTCCAGGTTTCACCCCTTCGCGCTTCTGAACATAGTTGGCTGGGATAATCCCTTCGCGTCCCACCTTGTTTTTGGCTTTGTACCAGTTGGGGTCCTGGAAGAGGGAAACCATGGTTAGCAAGAACCAGGGTGGATAAAAATCGATGATTTAAAAGAAAAAAAAAATTAAAAATGAGATTTTTTTAAAAAAAAATTAAATCAGACTTTTTTTTATTTAAATCGGATTTTTGTTTTTATCAAATGTATTTTAATAAAATGCTGTTGGAATAAAAAAATCTATCGTTTCTTCTGTTTAAGATACATTCATAATTTAGTTGATTCAGCATGAGATGGAAGTTTAGTTATGTAGCACGAGGCTGTATATTCGGCAAGATTTACATGTTTGGTAAACTCATTCAATGAATCCAAGCTGAGATAACACGCATTCACACAACTTCACAACAGAGATGACAGTTGCTGTTTAAAAAAATTGTGATTTAGGTCGAGTTGATTTAAATCAAGCCTTTTTTACTAGTGATTTAAATTTACTAGGATTTAAATGGACTTGATTTAAATCAAATCCATACTGGCAAGAACCCCAGATTCCCGGGAGTTTTATGGGATCTCAAGAAAGCCAGAGACTATCAATCTCCCTTCATTAAATATCCTATTTCTCTATGGCCTCAATTGTGTTCCCTTCTCTTCCTAGAGAAAAGGGAAATGTTGTGGAACAACAAAAAAGCATACTGCAAAACTATGATGAGCACATTTTTTAGATGAGCGAAGAAGCACTGGCGAAAGAAATGCTAGCTTTTCTCTTTTCTCTTCCAAGGATAAAGTCCTTTTCTCAAAAAATACTCTCCCTGAAGTATTGAAGCAGTGTTTTTTTTTCCCAAGCTTGGCAACTTCTCAAGTTATGTGGACTTCCAACTCCCAGCATTCCCCGGTGTATGGTAATGTTCTGACCCAAACCCTTGTCCAATACAACAAACACGAACCAAAGAGAACAGAAACTTTTTAATGAGTCTTACTTTAACTGAGTCTCACTCAGTTAAAAGGCTGTTGTAAACTAACTAATTAACAAAACTGTGCGAGGCTGCCAAGAATAACAGATAAGAAATATTTTACAACACAAGAATCTTCAACTACCAACTTAAGATACTGGAATGCCCACGAGGCTGGAGCTTTAAAACGTTTTTGCTTCCTGCAAAGAATGTCCGGTTCACAGCTGGGTTTTATCCTCTTGAAGGAGGGGCCATTATCTTGCAGCCTTACTCCCGAGTTGCCCGTGCTGTTGTAGCTGCTCTTTCCTGAAAGTAGCCCTGAGCGCACACGCACTTGGCACAGGCTCCCCGGGAACCTCCTCATCGCTGCTGCCAGCCCCCACAATCTCTGAAGGCAGCAGTCCACTCCCTGATGGTCCTGGCCCCTCATCTGAGTCCTCGCTCTCCTCAGCCGCCTGCACCTGCTGCCGGCTAACCACAACAGGTAAACCCAGATACACCGATGAGTATTTTCTCAATCGAGGGCCTCAGAGGTTGCTTAGTTATCCCCAGCAAACAGAGATGATAAAACTGGATTTGACCCAGTAGCTTACATTGAAAAGGAAGGCTAAATAATGTTCATGGTTAATTAAATTGCTTTCCTCTCTCTGGAGGGAGAGAGAGAGAGATAGAGAGGCCACTGAGGGACACTTTTCAACTTGGCTTTGGCTTCTACGATGTCCCCAGCCAAGGATCTTCTAGACGATGCGTCTTCTGGCCCAACCCAGCCCTCCCCCCACAAGACATATTCCGGGGTACACACCCTTCTCCCAGCTGTGTCTACAAGACAGACATCCATGCAACATTCGTGGCAACCCCTGTGCAATTTATCAAGAGGCAAAAACAGGAGCCAGGATTATCACCCGGAACATCTCTAGATGTTTAATTTCCCAGCGGCGCCAGATGCCGGAAGCCCCATCCAGAAAGATTTGCAAGGTAGCTAAAGGTTAAGAGCATCCTACTCTTCCTCCGCGATGAACTCAATAAGGCGACTCATTAAAAGCTATGAATACATTAGTCTGGGGCAAAAATCTGATTTGGGATGCATCTGGCCAGCTTGTCTTTCCTTAATATCTCCTGTCGCCATCGCCGTTTTAATTGTAGTGCATAAAGAGGAAAGCTGGCTGGGAAGATGCCACAGAAGGAGGTGACACAAGCATTTTAAATATATATATATATATATATATATATATTCACAGACGAACACTATACAGAAGCCTGATGATGGCAGATGAGATTCTGCCGAAACGTTGCTACAACTTTAAAAGCACAACTACAATGACGTGGGAAAATACCCGAACAAAGCCGAATACCACATACACACTCACACACACACATATATACACACACAGACACACGCACGCACACACACAGAGGGGGGGAGGAGAGAAAGAGAGAGGAAAGAGAGAGAGAGAGAGAGAGGGAGGAGAGAAGGAGAGAGGAGAGAGAGAAAAAGAGAGGAGAGAGAGAAAAAGAGAGGAGAGAAGGAGAGAGGAGAGAGGAAGAGATGAGAGGAGAGAGGAGAGAGAGAAAAAGAGAGGAGAGAAAGAGAGAGGAGAGAGAGAAGAGGAAAAAAAGAGAGAGGAGAGAGAAAAAGAAGAGAGAAAGAGAGAGGAAAGAAAGAGGAAAGAGAGAGAGAGAAAGAGAGGAGAGAAAGAGAGAGGAGAGAAGAGGAGAGAAAGAGAGAAGGAGAGAGAAAGAGAGGAGAGAAAGAGACAGACAGACTTTGTGGTTGTAAATTGGAGCAAACTGTCCCTTTTAACAGTTTGTTTCAAAGCCAGGATAGTATCAGCCTGATGCTACTACATACATACATGGCAACCTTATCCCATAATGGACACAGTGAAGTTTTTGGCCCAATGATATCCGAAGCCCCCCTTGGCCCTTTGGGGGGGGGCAGGTCCCCAACACTTATCATGGCCCCCCCGATGCAAACCCCAAGGCCTCTAAGAGCCGGCTCCGACAACAGGAAGCCAGCGAGCAAGCGAGCGAGCACCAATTTGGCATCCGCGGTGCCCTTATGGCACACTCACAGTATCCGCCCGTCCGTCGCCGTGGCGAGCGGCAGACGTCCGTACGGCTGGGCCCGGTGCCGGAAAAAAGAAGAGTGTTACCTTGGTGACCGAGATGATGGTGAGAACGTCTCCTTTGTTGAAGGGGAGATCTTGATCAGCTGTGCCATGAAAATTATATTTGGCGATACATTCTGTGCCGGAAGACCAGACAGCCTTGTAGGAAAGAACAAGGAGATTGTTAACATTTGGGGGCCGCTTCATTGCAAACGTCAGGAGGAAGCGTTAAAATGTTGTGCGCCCTCCCCTCAGGGGTTGATGGAGCTGCCAGCAGAGTCAGACAATAACAAGGAGGTTGGGGGAAGAACTTGGGCCGGTTCTGGAGGCTGAGGAAGGCTCGGACGAGGGCTCTGCATCGGAGGCAGGGATGGGGCTGTCCTGACCAAAGCTTCCAAAACCGTAATTACACATGCACTTATTTTAAAAATGAGACTTATTTTTATTGCTACGCTGGGAATTGTTTTCATTCCCAGTCGGAACTAAGCTCAAACAGTTCCCCAAGATAAGCACCCACCTTTCAGTTCTGTGAAGTGCTGCCAAATGAACTAGAAAAGAAACCAATGAAGTACAAGAAAAACCAACCGAAGTACCAAGAGCTTCAAGAATGACTCGGAATAGATGGAACGACTTTTGCTTCCTGCAAAGGTTTCGTCACCTTGGCCTGACTTTTATCCCTTATGGGAGGGGCAATCATCTCCCAGCCTTACTCCCGAGTCGCCCCTTTTGTCTCAGCTGCTCTCGCCTTCTAGCAGCTCTGCACACATGCGCACTGGGAACAGGCTCCCCTTGTTCCTCTGCCTCGCTGCTGCCAAACATCGGAGGCTCCAGAGGCAGCACCCCACTCCCAGATGGTCTTGGCCCCATCTCTACATCGGACGCAGGACTCTCGTCCAAGTCCTCTTCAGACTCCCTGACTGGTCCCCGTTCGTCCCCACTGTCCGATTCCACGGGCGGCCGCACTGGCCGCCAGCGAACCACAACAGAGACCAGGGCAGGCTGGCAGTTGTCAGCTGCCGTCAGACTCAGACAACAGTGAGGCAAGGGAGTTTCTGGAACCGGTTCCCAGCCTGCACATGTGCAGGGCTACCAGAAGACAAGAGCAATTGAGAAAGCAGGGAGTAAGGCCCACGCCTCAGAGATGATTGGCCCCTCCCATAGGACGTAAAAGAGGAGAGAATGGGAGGTGAGCTTTTGCAGGAAGCAATTATTTTGTCTGGTTGGTTCAAGCTTGGCAAAGTTCTGTTGGATTCTGTGTCGAGTTTGGCCTTGCCCTGTGTCTGGCCCTGAATTCTCTGGCTGCATTCCAAGTGCAATAACATTCCCCTGAAAGACTGTTTGTGAAGCCTTTTAGGCTGGGAATGAACATAATTCACAGCTGTGGAAATAAGAAGAGGCTTTGCCGGAACTAGATTGTGTTTTATGCTTTCTAAGGGAAACCTAGGTCAGAACACACACAAAAAACCTGCATACGAAGGTCTTTCTAGCCAGGAAGTCCTTGACTTACGACTGTTGCTTAGCAACGCATGTCTCCAGAGCTACTTACGATCCGGATTTGAAGTTCTGACACCTGTCTTCTACCCCGACCCCCTCTTGTGGTCACGTGATCGAATTTGGGGTGAATGGCAACCTGACCGCATTTAAGGATTTAAATTTGCATCACTAGACCACAATTCGAGACTTTATTTGCTGCGTTGACTTTGGCAAAACCAGCCATTTGGTATCATGGCTTTTACTTAATGATCGTCACAAAAAAAAGGGCATCAAAACTAGCGTGGTCGTAGGGTGACCTGCTTAATGACCTGCCACGATTTACGGTCGTAGGGTGACCTGCTTAATGACCTGCCACGATCTGTATATTTTTAACCTGGGGGACTCCAACGTGTCTGGCAAGGAAATCATGTGATATTTCACTGAGCTATAGTTCCTTCCCTTTTTTTCTTTTTTTTCTTTATTAAAATAGCCCGTCTTCCATATCATTCTTTAAAAAATAAGAACAACAGCAATGTAGAAAACTGCTTTGGACACACAACCACACAGGCATCAATATCAGCTACAAAAATCAGAAAGCACTTATCCGATGGCGGAACGCCATAAAAACACCCCACTAGAAAATCCAGCATCAAAATTTGGGGGGGGGAAATACCTCAACAATTGAGCCCCAAATTTATGCTACTGAGCGAGACATACGTTAAGAGAGTTGCCAACCAAACAATACTTCTTTGGTCTTTTTAGTTGCCAGCAGAAAGGGAGTCGGGGAAAGAAGTGCATTCCCTAAATGCTTCAGATAATTGCTAGGCAGCCGAAGCTGTTGGCGCGCAAGATTATTACTGGAGAGCATGACTGATGACTCTTGGCTATGGATGTGTCCCATTGGAGAATATACATCCAGGGGGTCAAGGGTTAAATGAATGATGCGTCTTAAGAGTCGGCTGCACTCAGGTAACGCTGGCATGGTCACTCCTAATAAATCAATTTTTTTTATATTCTGAGAGATGTGGCTATGATTTGAATGGGGATGGTTTGTTGGAGCCCTGACACGAGTTTTTCTCCGTTTTACGACTCTTCTGGCTCCCGTTGTTAAGCGAAGCACTGTGGTTGTTAAGTCAGTGACACGGTTGTTAGTTAATCGGGCTTCCCCGCTGGCTTTGCTCGTCAGGAGGTCGCAAAAGGGTGACCCCCAGGAGACTACAACCGTCGTAAATATGAGTCAGCCACCAAGCGTCTGAATTTTGATCGCGTGGCCATGGGGATGCTGCCATGGTGAAAAAGGGTCATAAGTCGCTTTTATTCAGTGCCGTTGTAACTTCAAAACAGTCACTAAATGAATGGCCACTAAATGGGTAAGTCAAGGACTACCGATATACTATCCAGGTTTCAACCAACCATCGTCAAATCGGACAGATCCCAGAGAACCCGAGGATCAAATAATTGGGAAATTTTTTAAAAAATGTCCAGGAAAAATCCTCTCTCTCTCTCTCCACACACCTAAAATTGTGTGAATGTGTGAAACAGTTTTTTTCCCCCTCTTTTCTTCCTTCTTGGTCCTTACCTGCATTCCTGACATTTTTTCGGGTGCTTCCGGGGACTGGTTTTCATAAGAAGGACACGTCACTTGGTACCATGAGACCTAAAAGCAAGAAAGAGCTTTTCAAGATCACGTTTTGCACAACACTAGAAGAGCGAGGAAATACCGACAGAAGATGTAATTTAAAAAAAAAACTGGACTGTGCAAAAAATGGACAGATTAACACTGAAGATAAAAGAAACGAAAAAAGACACCGAATATTTTTGAGTTGTTTTATCAGGGGGTAGAAATTAGGAATTTTAAAAATATTATTATGTAAAGGAATGGACCCAGACCGTACGCTGTTCATTAAGCACATATTGAATGTAAAGAGAAAAATCAACTCCCAGCCAACCCAATAGAGGTAGTCCTCCACTTATGACCACAGGTGAGCCCAACATTTAATTGTTAAGTGAGACAGTTGTTAAGTGAGTTTTGCTCTGTTTTACGAACTTTCTTGCCACGGTTTGCGACAGAAACTTTGTCTGACCGAAGGTCACAAAATTGGATGCTAGAAACTGTCATAAATGTGAGTCAGCTGCCAAGCACCCACATTGTTATCATGGGACCGTGGGGGTCGTAAGTGCGAGGACTGGGGTCATCTGACTGTGTTGTGTGCAAGCTACTTTTCAGCCTATTTTTTTTTCTTTCCTTAAATATTCTGTTAAAAAAATAATGGAACGCGACAATCTCTGTGTCACACAACAAAAGGCCAACGGGAACACAAGGGAAGGTCGCCACATTTTTGCACCAAGCTGCAATCCATCAAGACAAAACCCCAAATGCACCACTATCACACAATCGACCCCCCAAATAAAATATCTAAACAAGAACCGGAGCTTACTTCCTGCTCTGATTTTAATAAAATCGTGGATCACACCAACCATTTTTTTTCTCTTTTGAAAAACAGAATGAAAGAATAACTAAAGAGTTCACGTTTTCTTTCTTTTTCTTTCTCTCCCTCCCTCCTTCCTCTTCCTTTCTTACCTTCCTACTTTCTTTCTTTGCTCTTTCCTTCTTTCCCTCCCTCCCTCCTTCCTTCCCTTTTTCTTTCCCTCCTTTCCTTCCTTCCTCTTTTTTTCTTTCTTTCCCTCCGTCCTTTCCTTCCTTCTTTCCTCCCTCCCTCCCCTTTTTCTTTCTTTCCTTCCTTCCTTCATTTCTTTCCCTCTCTCCCTTTTTCTTTCTTTCCTTCCTTCCTTCCTCTCTCCCTTTTCCTTTTCTTTCTTTCTTTCTTTCCTCCCTCTTCCTTTTTCTTTCCTCCTTCCTCCCTTTCTTCTTTCTTTCCCTCCCTTTTTTCTTTCCTTCCTTCCTCTTTTCTTTCTCTTTCTTTCCTCCCTCCCTTTCCTTTCTCTTTCTTTCCTTCCTTCCTCCCTCCCTCTTTCTCTTTCCCTCCCTTTCCTTTTTCTTTCCTTCCTTCCTCCCTCTTTTCTTTCTTTCTTTCCCCCTTTCCTTTTTCTTTCCCTCCTTCCTCCCTTTCTTCTTTCCCTCCCTCCCTTTTTTCTCTTTCCTTCCTTCCTTCCTCCCTCTCTCTTTTCTTCCTCTTTCTTTCCCTCCCTCCCTCCTTTCCTTTTTTCTTTCTTTCCTTCCTTTTATTTTTTTCCCCTCCCTCCCTCTTTCTTTCTTAAGAACCCTGTCCAAGCATCCTTCAACCTTTGGTTTAACTTGAAAGTATCCAGAGTGACGGATACCCCGGCGTGGTGGATCCATTAGTGTGCCATCGATCCAGGGGTGGGGAGTGTGAGGGTGTGTGTGTGGGGGGGGATTGTCAAAAACCCAGGGGAGACTGACTGCTATTGAACAAACCTGCCACAGTACGGATGCTGTGCCAGGAATGTGCTGGCCAGCTTCTCCTTGCGGTAAATAGGAGCGACGTTCAGAAGATCCGACTAAAGAAACGGAAACTCGTCCGCACCTCTCCTGAATCAAGCTCCCCACGGGATCCTCCACTCTTCGTTAAGGAAGACGTCAACCGTGGGCACGGCGGGCC
Source organism: Pseudonaja textilis (assembly GCF_049901715.1). Taxonomy (NCBI): domain Eukaryota; kingdom Metazoa; phylum Chordata; class Lepidosauria; order Squamata; family Elapidae; genus Pseudonaja; species Pseudonaja textilis. The sequence goes on from NC_142002.1 coordinate 17,710,186, forward strand.
CCAGGCCAGTGGGGCGCAGTGGTTAAGGGCCTTTCCTAAGGCGCCGCTAAGTGAATCACGTCACCGTTCAAGTGAATTCAGCTTCTCTCGTGGACTTCCGATTGTCGGAAACCGGCTGAGCATCAGCCGGTCTTGCCTTGCCCCCTCTTCCCTCCCGCGCTTAACCCTTGGCTGCCCCGACGGCAGCACCAGGAAGTGGGCCGGCCTCCCCGCTCTCCCCACAGCTCCCCAGAGATCCAGCTTTTGCCCTGCCAGAGCTAAGTTTAGCAACTCCTAATTCCGATCTCACGGCGAAGGCCCGGCAGCTGCTCTTCACGAGAACGAGAGTTGGAGGTTTTGACTTGGGCAGAAAGCGAGGCTGGGCTAAGCACAGAAGCTGGTTGGCGGGGAGACCTGGGATAAGCCCACGAGCCCCTTGCTATGGGGCAGGAATGAGGGGCAAATCCATCCATCCACCCATCATCTATACCATTCATCTATCCATCCATCATCTACCCTGTTTCCCCCAAAAATACGACCTACCCTGAAAGTAAGTCCTACCTTGATTTTTGTTTTACACGTGTGCCCAATATAAGCCCTACACCCCCCAAAAAATAAGCCCTAATTAAGATCCCGTCCACTCCATGGGTAAAAATTAAGCTGGGGGGGTGTTGGAGCTGCCCTACTACTTACCTTTGGACAGTTGTATCCAGGCCTCGCACACCCCGACGCCTGCCTCACGACGCCTGCATCCCCATTTCTTCTGCAGTCGGCAAGGCTGGCTATCCACCTCATGGGGAGCGCTTGATAACAAAGCTCTGGATTGATCCTGAGCTCAGTTATTGGCTGCAGAGGCCTTTAGTAAAGCCTTGCTGGCCGCAGAAGAAGATCTTGAAGGCCTCTGACAGCGAAAAGGAGGCCCGGGGACGACGCACGCAAGTGAGGTTAGTCAGTGGATGACATCCCCACAAAATAAGACCTGGTGCCTTTTTTGGTGGCAAAAATATATATATACGACAGGGTCTTATATATAAGACAGGGTCTTATTTTTGGGGAAACATGGTATGTATCCCTCCCTCTTCATCCATTCATCCATCCATCCATCATCTATCTCTCCCTTCCCATCCATGTATCCCATCAAACCATTGGATTCTAAGGCTACACCTGGTCAACTTCCCAAGAGATTATCCTGGGTGCATCCAGATTTCAAAAGCCTGCATTTCTATAGGTAGTCCTCAACTTACAACTGGAATGGACCCCCGGAATTCTGGTTGTAAGTTCTGCTGGTCGTTAAGCAGGTCATCGAGGGACCCTGCCTGATTTTATTCCTTTTTGTTTGCAGTGGTCGTTAAGCCAACATGGCTCAACGGTAAGCAAACCTCATGAGTGGTTCAAGCAGATTATAAGTTACTCTAGGGAGGTCTGTTGTAACATTGGTTGTAGTTGAGAACTAACAGGAATTGAAGACTTTGTAAATTTAGGCCAAGCTAACAAAATAAATTTGCATCTCTCTCTAGAATTACTATTTATGTGTACGTGTGCATTCGTGTAGGTGTCTAGTTCTCTTTATTTCAGCCCCCTATGCCTTTTTTTAAAAAAAAATCTGTAATTTTAATATTTTCATTTTGTTCTTAACTCTCTTTTGTCTTTTGTTTTTATTTAACCGCATGCTTGTATGCCACTTTTGATCTTTGTACCGTAAATGCCCGGTGTTTCTTAGGTGAAACGAGCAGTGTACAAAAATGTGATTAAAATAAATATTTTCACTAAGAGGAATAGAAAAAAAAATAAGCGTACGTGCCGGTTGGGCTCAATAGAAGAAAAAAAAAAAAGAGTGAGATTTTCCTCGAAAAAGTGTCAACGGCCCCGGAGAACACTAGAAATGAGCCTCTCCTAATATGAGAGACAACTTACATAGGGGGTCTCCTATTATAGGGGATATGTGGTTGTTAAACTTGCCTGTTTGTTTTTAATGATGGTTTATACTTCTATAATGGTTATTTTCTATAATGATCGTTTTTATGACATCATTTTATATGGTGGTTAATAGGGGCCCCACAATTTCAAAACACCCTATGAGATGCCTAAATTGCCATTATAAAAATTGTAAATATATATATACATATATACATACACACACACTTATATTATATTATATTATATTTATTATATTATATATTAAAATATTTATTATATTTATATTAAAAATCTGCAAGTAACTTAACTGCCACCAGATGGCGCAGCAGCGAAACCCTGGAATTTTTCTGGATCTCCTTGCTGACACCTAAAGGGTGTTTGGAACATTGTAGCCTTATTTTAAAAGAGCAGAGAAATCCTTATGGGAGGCCGCAAAGTCTTGTCAAGACCGCAGGTTTTCCTGCATCGGTCCATAAACAAAGCCTGGCTTTGTTTCCTCAGTCGAGAGAGCCATGCAGATGGATGAGATCATCCATCTCAGCTCGGGAACAAAAAGGCGTAGGTGTTCGTGCAAAGCTCAGCAGAAATGTCAGCAAATGCTCGAAATGGGCCTGGGGAGGAAGTGGGGTGGGGCAAAGCCTTAATTGACTCCCTCGTAGACAACCGTCCCTCCTCCCAAAACCCTCCTAGCCCACCTAAATCCAGCTATCGATCCGACCCTGAGGAATTCTGGAAGTCCACAAGACACAAAGTTGCCAAGGTTGGAGACCCCGGAGTCATTTCCCATCACCACTTTATCAGTCTTTGGTGCCAGGATGTGGTGGTTACCCCGGCAACTGGGTTTTTGTTTGAAATGGTCAAAGCATGCTTCTAGACCTCAAGACAAGGGAAGAAGGTCTGAAGGCCACACTCTCCGAAAAAAAAGGTCGTTTTGAAGTGCCTTTCCATGGCGGTAGACCAGTGGTGGGCTTCAAATAATTTAACCACCGGTTCTTTGCCCGGTCGCTGGGTGGGCGTGGCCATGGTGGGTGTGGCCTAGTCAGCCTCCTGCACCATCCTGGGAGTAAAAATGGGCTGTGGAGGCTCCGTTTTTCACCTCCCCGGGCTCCGAAGGCTCTCCGGAGGCCAGAAACAGGTCCGTTTTCCACCTCCCTGGGCTCCACGCACCTCCTGCAGTTACCTGGGATCCAAAATGGACCATCTGGGGACTCCTGGGAGAGGCAAAACAGGGTGAGGCAGGCCCAGCCAGTCGTCGGAACTACTGGTTCACCGAACCGGATATAAAATGAACATCCAGTTCGTCCGAACCTGCGTGAAGCGGCTGAAGCCCACCCCTATACGCTCTCGTATTATGGGTCTCTCGTCAAGCGGAATCCTTCCCGATCGGTCTTACTCAACTGCATCAACTTTTAAGATAGGTGGACTTCGGCTCCCAGAATCCCCTGCTCCAGATGGTTTGGGACAGCCATTTCCAACCCATCTCATTCTCGGCCCAGCACAACGCCGCTTCCTCGAATAGGAATTTCCCTCTGCCAGTTAAGGCAGCTGGAGAAGCGATGACTCACTCAAAAGCCCAGGAGGGAGAGCGGAGCCGACATTAAATCGTTAAGCAAATTAATATTTTAATGCTCATCTGTTGCTTTGCCCTGAATCCTGGCCACCTTACCTACTTTGTACTGGACATTTGGAAGTACAGGAATAAAACCCGGTATATTTAAAGGGGCAGAAGAGTCGCCTTTTTGTTCTGATGATAATTTTGAGGGAGGCGGAAAAGTAGAAGAACGGATCTTGAGCTGACCAATAAAGGTCTTTGCTCATTTATAGCTCAGACTGGCAGACACACAAGCCAAGGCTTCCTGGCCGAGCAGAGCAAAAAAAGGCCAAAGAAAAAACAATGCACAGATGAGGTAGCATTACAGGACTGAAAAGGGATCCCAGAAAATAAAGAAACAAATCCACCTGGTTTAGCTACAAACGTAGAACTAAGAATTGATTGTTATATTTTGTAGCCAGGGAAGGAAGGAAGGAAGGAAGGAAGGAAGGAAGGAAGGAAGGAAGGAAGGAAGGAAGGAAGGAAGGAAGGAAAGAAAGACACAGAGAGGGTAGGAAGGGAGGAAGAGGGAGGGGAAGGAAGGAAGGAAGGAAGGAAGGAAGGAAGGAAGGAAGGAAGGAAGGAAGGAAGGAAGGAAGGAAGGAAGGAGACAGACAGGGTAGGAAGATGGAGGGAGAAGGAAGGAAGGAGACAGAGAGGGGAGGAAGGGAGGAAGAGGGAGGGAGAAGGAAGGAAAGAAGGAAGGAGACAGGGTAGGAAGAGGGAGGGAGAAGGAAGGAAAGAAGGAAGGAGACAGGGTAGGAAGAGGGAGGGAGAAGGAAGGAAAGAAGGAGAGAGGGTAGGAAGGGGGAAGAGGGAGGGAGAAGGAAGGAAAGAAGGAAGGAAACAGAGAGGGTAGGAAGGGAGGAAGAGGGAGGGAGAAGGAAGGAAAGAGACAGAGAGGGTAGGAAGGGAGGAAGAGGGAGGGAGAAGGAAGGAAAGAAGGAAGGAGACAGAGAGGGTAGGAAGAAAGGAAGAGAGAGAGAGGAAGATGGAGGGAGAAGGAAGGAGGCAGAGAGAAGAGGAAAGTAAGAAAAAAGAAAGGAGGGAGGGAGGGAGAGAAAGAAGGAAGGAAGGAGACAAAGGGGACAGGCTAGGAAAGTCGGAGGAAAGGAAGAAAGGAGAGGAAGAAAAAAAGGAAGTTAGGAAGAGAGGGGGAGGAGAGGGAGGGAGAGAAGCAAAGAGCTGGACCATATCCAGGATACATGCAAACTCTCAAGCGCATTCCCCCTCCCCCCGCAGGCCCAATCCGAGCCCCCTCCCACCGCCCCCAAGGTGCCTTTTCCAAAGGAGCCCAACCCTTCGGGACACGACTCCCATCGCCTCTTGCCATCCCTCCAGTGCCAAGCCCCGCGCCCACGCCGCTCCGCAGAGACAAGGGACTCCCGAGGGGCTAATTGGGCCCTGGCATCTCCGTTTCGGCCACGCGGCTCTCACACAGAGAAGCACAGAGGCTCAGCGGCTGCCTCACGCCCACCCGTGCGCAGCCGGCCTTCCTCCCGGCCGCGCGTGCCCCGAACTTCACACCTCAAGGACTTCGCCAAAGCCTCCCGTTCCCACGCTTGGCATTCATTCTCCGGCAAAGAAAACCAGACCTTCAATTAAACTCTCTCTCTCCCGGCGGATGCATTCGTACCCTTCTAATAAGGGTGGGTGGGCTTTGGATCGGGATGGGGGTGGCAAAAATGGGAGGGGGAGATGGCTGTACAGAATTCTTTGGCTCAGGAGGCCGAGGCATCCCATTCCTTCTCAATCAATCACTCCGAACAGAGCCGGAAAGGGACTTTGGAGGTCTTCTAGTCCAGCCCTCGATCAAGCAGAAACCTTATACCGTTTCAGACAAACGGTCGTCCAGTCTCTTCTTAAAAACCTCCAGTGAGGGGAGCAGCCATGATTTCTGGTGGCCAGCTGTTCCACTGGTTAATTGTCCTCACCCTCAAGAAGTTTCTCCTTAGTTCCAGGTTTCTTCTGTCCTTGACTGAGTTTCCATCCGTTGCTTCTTGTTTTACTTTCTGATGCTCTGGAGAATCGCTTGACTCCACTGCTATCACGCCCACCCTAGTCCTCCTTTTCTGCAGACTAGCCATACCCAGTTCCTGCAACTGTTCTTCATATATATTTTGTCTTCCAGGCCTTTAATCCTCTTCGTTGCTCTTCTCTGCCCGTTTTTTTCACCCCCAAAGTCTCAAATTCTTTTTTTTGGTAGTGTGGTGACCAAAACCAGGTGTAATATCCCAGGCGTGGCCTTGCTATGGTTTTATAAAGCGGTAGTAATAATTCTCTTCCCTAACCTTCCCAACGCTCGGTATTTTATCCAAGGGGGAAGTTGTGGGGTTCCTTGGTTTTGAGGGTGATGGAACCTCTTCTGCAGAACTTCTGCAATTAGTTGGCCCCTGTAGGCTGGACTAGACGGGCCGAGGGTCCAATCCAGCAGCCTTCCAGGTTGGCTTTTGTTCTTTATCCTCCTGAGCCGTGAGGGAAAAAAAAGTGACTTAAGACTGGTTCTTGCAGTGACAGCCATGCCCATGCTCGCACGATTGAAATCTAGGTTTTGAAAAATCTTGGAAACTGGCATGTACTTAAAGACGGCTGGAGCGTCCGTGGATCATGGGGTCGCCTTTTGCAAACTTTGGACGCTCAACGGAGGGGACGTCAGACTGACGATGGCAAGGGATTCGCTTCAACAACCCGTGGCCGAAAAGGTCTGAAACATCGGGCACGACTCAGGGAACAACTGCCTCGCTTAGCAGCCAACGTATGCACCCGACAGTCATAAAACGAGGACCTGTCACCTGTTCTTGCAAAACACAAGTCGAAAAAGCATTCAAGGGGAGAGGAAGGGGAGGGGTAGGTTTGCAAAACTTGATTTTTCAGCTAAGGAGGGTTTTACTTTTTCTTTTTTTTTTTCAAGAAAAGAGGCAAACTGTTGAAGAGAAGATGAAAGAGCATCCGGCGCGGTATTTCCACCACGCTTTTGAATGTGGTTACAAGCCTCGCCCCGTGAGCTGGAAATGCAAACACAGCAGCTGCACCGAAAATCTCCCAACCATTTGCCTGTGCAGAATAAATCCCTTTTCTTTTTTTTTTTTGCATGCTCCTTGGAGCTGCAATTCTGTTTTAGCAAGGAAATGCAAACGGCAGAAAAGAGAAGAGAGAAGGAGAATTCCTTACTGGCCAAGTGCGATTACACCCACAAGAAATTTGTCTCCGGTGCGTAAAATCTCACTACACATACAAGCAACAGGCGATAATAAATCGTGATCCTCATAAAAATTGCAGTTCATCATAAATCGTAGGAAATGACGCTTAGTTAGACAGTCATAAGCAATCCACCTGAACCGTAAAGGTAAAGGCTCCCCTTGCACCTCCGTGCTAGTTGTTTACGGCTCTACGGAGCGGTGCTCATCTCCGTTACAAAGCTGAAGAGAGCCAGCGCTGTCCGAAGACGTCTCTGTGGTCAAGTGGCCGGCATGACTGAACGCCAAAGGTGCACAGAACGCTGTTACCTTCCCACTAATAGTGGTCCCTATTTTTCTACTTGCATTTTTTAACGTGCTTTCGCACTGCTAGGTTGGCAGAAGCTGGGACAAGGAACGGGAGCTCGCTCTGTCACGCGGCTAGGCTAGGGATTCGAACGGCCGACCTTTCTGATCGACCAGCTCAAGGGAACCCTTGGTGTGAATTGTAAGACACCAGCAACAAAGTCATCATCATAAGAAGACGAGGCAAGAAGGAGGAAGGATAACTACTAGACAGTTACACAGTCTTGTGGGAATTAGTTGTCCGGCACGGGGGGAAAAAAGATTCGGTATTTGAAGCAGCAGGATGCTTTTCCCACCTGAAATCCTCTGCAGATTTGGCTCAGGGGGACACAACACACAAACTGGGTCAGTTGCAGTTGTGTGTGAGTGGGGGTAAGGTTGTGTGTGTGTGTGTGTGTGTTTTTAAAGGGTGGAAAAAGTGGGTATATTCGCCTCGGTTCCTGGGATCAACCAGGGCCATTCACACAACCTCGGGCCTGCCGTTGCTGAATTAACTCCTTCCCTTCTGCTGTTCATCAGTGCAAAGCTGAAGAAAAGTGGGCAAAGCTGAAGAAAAGTGGCCTGGGCACCTTTTCCTTGCCTGCCTACCTCTCCCCCTCCCCCCCCTTCCAGGCCAGCCCCCCCCCATGCCAAGACCTCCCCCATCAACCACGTCTGCCTATTCTGCCATCCAGATCTGGGGGGGGGGGGGGGTTGTGTGTTCCTCAACAGCCTCATCCTGTACGAGATAAAAAAAACTGAGGTTCTCTCGTGCGAAAGAGCCAAGATCTGTTCAAGGTTTCAGCAGATGCCTGATTATGAGGCATCGATATTTCTGCGTTTCTCCCCATCCAACCCAATCCCAACAGATGATGGCCCCAAAAGCAAAGGGCATGAGAGAGAGAGAGAGAGAGAGAGAGAGAGAGAGAGAGAGAGAGAGAGAGAGAAAGGGACAGACAGACAAAGAGAGGGAGGTAGAAATAGGTAGGCAGGGAGGTAGGGAGAGAGAGAGAGAGATGAGACGGGGAGAGAGAGAGAGAGAGAGAGAGAGAAGAAAGAAAGAAAGAAAGAAAGAAAGAAAGAAAGAAAGAAAGAAAGAAAGAAAGAAAGAAAGAAAGAAAGAAAGAGGGAGGGAGGGAGGGAGGGAGGGAGGGAGGGAGGGAGGGAGGGAGGAGGGAGGGAGGAAGGAAGAAAGAAAGAAAGAAAGAAAGAAAGAAAGAAAGAAAGAAAGAAAGAAAGAAAGAAAGAAAGAAAAGAAAGATGATAGATAGATGGATGGGTGGGTGGATGGATGGATGGATGGAAAGAAAGAAAGGTAGACAGGCAGATAGATGATAGATAGATAGATAGATACATACATACATACATACATAGATGAGAGAGGGAGGGAAGATAGAAAGATAGATGACAGATAGGGAGAGAGAGAGAGAGAGAGAGAGAGAGAAAGAAAGAAAGAAAGAAAGAAAGAAAGAAAGAAAGAAAGAAAGAAAGAAAGAAAGAAAGAAAGGCAGAGGCAGATAGATGATAGGTAGATAGATAAATAGATGAGAGCGGGAGGGAAGATAGAAAGATAGATGACAGATATAGATAAATAAATAGAGAGATGATAGAGACACACACAAGAGAGGGAGGGGAAAGAGAGAGAAAGATAGATGAGAGATATAAATAGAGAGAGATGAGAGAGGGAAGGAGAAAGTGAAAGACAGATGACAGATATCAAGAGAGAGAGAGAGATGAGACGCCGCTTGAGTCTCCTCCATAACTCGGTTAAGGACTAGATTTCAGATCCAAGGATTGATCTCTGCATTGGGGGAAAGGTTTGCGGGGGGGTGTTTCCAAGCTCTGGGCTTTCAGGCCCAGCCTCGTCGGGTTCAACCAAACGCAAGAGAGATTAAGATATATATTAGAAAGAGAGAAAGAGAGAGAGAGAGAGAGAGGATAAAACGCTGGACTTACAAGACTGGAGCAGAGGCTAAGATGCATCTTGCTTACGTAACCAGGAGAGACCAAACGCATCGGCGAGCGCCCCACCATCACACACACACACACACACACACAGCCGGAGAGCCAGCATTCATGGTCTCCTCCTGCAGTTCTTAAGAGAAAAATCGGGGGTGAAGCAGAGAGAGAGAGAGAGAGAGAGAGAGAGAGAGAGAGAGAGAAGGGAAAGATCTGCAGCCGCCGCCTGCTGCTTGCAGCAAAGGAAAGTGTGAAAGCCGCATGAAGATTCCGCCTGGAATCTCATCCCACGGGAGCCCTGGATTCAGCCTCCGTGGCACATTTGCAAGGATCGTGTGTTGCAAAAGGTGCATTGCAGGTTTCAAAGCCGGGGAGAGCAGAGAAGAGCAACAAGGACGATTGGGGTGGGTGGGTGTGTGGGGGGCTGGAGGCTAAAATATAGGAAGAAGGATTGCAGGAATCAGGGGTGTCTAGTCTAATGAAAAGCAGGCCAAGGGGAGACGGGATAGCCGTCTTCCAGGATCCGAGGGGCTGCCCCGAAGGTGAGGGAGTCAAGCTATTCTCCAAAGCAGGACAAGGAGCAATGGATGGAAACGAATCGAGGAGAGAAGCAACGTTGGAATTAAGGAATTAAATTTTCCGGACAATGAGAAGAATTCATCCGTGGAAGAACTTTCTACCGGAAACTGGAGGTTTATAATGGTCTAGGGCCGTGATGGCGAGGGCCAGAGGTGGCACGCAAAACGCTCTCTGTGGTCATGCCTGCCTTCACCAGCTGGTCTTCGGTGGAGCACTGGAAAAGAGCCCGAAAAACGCCCTGAAAACAGCCCCCCAAAACGCCCTGAAAATGCCCCAGAAAATGCCCCGAAAAACAGCCCAAAAATGGCTTGAGAAATGCCCTGAAAACACCCCCAAAAGGGGCAAAAATGACCTGAAAAACAGTAAAAAGAAAAAACCAGGCCGTTTTGAGGGTCATTTTCAGACCAAAAACAGCCTGAAAACAGCCAAAAGAACATGGCCTGAAAGATGCCCCCAGAAAACACCCTAAAAACAGCCCCAAAATGGCCTGGAGACACCCCCCAAAAAGGGGCAAAAATGACCTGGAAAAGTAATTTTAAAAAAACCAGGCCATTTTTAGTCCAAAAACGGCCTGAAAATGGCCAAAAAACAGGTATACGTGCACTGGCCAGCTGGTCTTTGGGTTTTTGGTGCTCCTACACATGCACACACATCCATGCGCATTATGGTTTGTTTCACCATCACTGGGCAGGAGCTGGACTACAAGACATCCAAAGATCTTCCAACTCCGTTCATCTGAGTTAAACTGATGTCAAATCTTACAAACTTGGAAGAAAAATTTCTGCAAATTCTGACTATGTAGTTAGACTACTTATTATATATAGTTCTGGCTATTACAGGTAGACCTCTAACTTACAACAATAACTGAGGCCCAAATTGTTAAATGAGCTTTGCCGGATTTTACGACAGTCAACCATCTGTGATAGAATCTTCCTCTAAATTCCGCCATCTGTAATCTAATCCGTGATATGGATTCAGCCATCAGAGTAATCTGTCATCTGAATTCATGTGCCTGTTCTCTTATCTGTCCTCTGAATTCTTAGCCATCTACATTTGAATCTTATTTTCTGAATTCCAGAATCTGGAACCTAATCTGTTCTCTGAATTCTGCCATTTGCAATCTGAACTTCCTCTAAATGCCGCCATCTGGAATCTAACCTGTCACATGGATTCAGCCATCAGTAATCTGTCATGTGAATTCAGGTGCCTGTTCTCTTATCTGTCCTCTGAATTCTTAGCCATCTACATTCGAATCTTATTTTCTGAATTCCAGAATCTGGAATCTAATCCGTTCTCTGAATTCTGCCATTTGCAATCTGAACTTCCTCTAAATGCCGCCATCTGGAATCTAATCTGTCACATGGATTCAGCCATCAAGTAATCCATCATCTGAATTCCAGCCATCTACAATCAAATCTTTTCTTCTGAATTCCAGAATCTCTGTTCTTTGAGTTCTGCCATTTGCAACCAAAACTTCCTCTAAATGCCGCCATCTGTAATCTAATCTGTCACATGGATTCAGCCATCAGTAATCTGTCATCTGAATTCAGGTGCCTGTTCTCTCATCTGTCCTCTGAATTCTTAGCCACCTACATTCGAATCTTATTTTCTGAATTCCAGAATCTGGAATCTAATCCGTTCTTTGAACTCTGCCCTTTGCAATCTGAACTTTTTCTATATGCCGCCATCTGTAATCTGATCTGTTATTTGAATTCAACCCTCTGAAATTTAATCGGTCCTCTTGAATTCCTCCCTCTCTCTCCAGCGAAGGTTTCCCAGCTTGGGCTGCTTTTAATCCATTTTTTCCTAAAGGAATTTCTGCCTCCAAACTGCTACAAAAGATCAACCGGGTGGCATCGTGTCATAGCCAGGTAGGATCAAAGTCACCTTACCAAAAGGTAAGCAAAGAAGCCACCAAGGGAAAAAAGAGAATCTGAGAGTCACCAGAGAAGGCCGGGCCTTGAAGGGAGATTCTAGGGAAAACATCCTAAGAATCCACCAAGAATTTCTTCATTCTGTCTGCAGCAACAACAAAGCACCACTCAAAACATCCAGTTTCAACATGTCGAAGCAAGAGTCAAAAACGGTGCAAAAACTCGCCCGGTTCCATTTTTGGGTTTTTTTTTTTGCAATGGTTCTCCTTGCTACCCGTGCTAGGAAAAAAAAGACTTTCTACATCCTTGGTTCCTCAACACTTAGCAACTTTTAAGATACGTGGACTTCAACTCCCACAATTCACACACACACACACACACACACACAATCCTCAGTTTACAAGTTTGTTTAGTGACCGTTCAAAGTTACAATAACACTGACAAATGTGAGTTGTGACGGTTTTTCAGAGTTATGACCTTTGCTGTCTCCCCATGATCATGTGATGAAAATTCAGACACTATGTGTGTGTGTGTGTGTAGACAGATAGATATGCATACACAAACACACACACACACACACACACCCCGCATGCATGTATACACAGGTAGGCCTCATGACCATAGTTGAGCCCAAAATTTATTGTCAAGTGAGACATTTGTGAAATGAGTTTACATTTTACGAGCTTTCTTGCCACAGATGTTAAGTGAATTCCTGAAGTTGTCAAGTTAGTAACACATTTGTTAAGTGAATATATATATATATATATAGTGTTATTTTATCTATCACTATCTACATACCTACCTACCTACCCATCTATCCATCCATCCGTCCATCCTATCTATCAATCATCTCTGACTGTCTATCTATCCATCATATCTCTCTGTATGTATGTATGTATGTATGTATGGTATTCAGCTTTGTTCGGGTATTTTCCCACATCATTATAGTTGTGCTTTTAAAGTTGTAGCAACGTTTCGGCAGAATATTCGAACACAATACAGAAGACTGAGGATGGCAGATGAGATTCTGCTGAAACGTTGCTACAACTTTAAAAGCACAACTATAATGACGTGGGAAAATACCCGAACAAAGCTGAATACCATACATATAAGTACCCGCGAAAACTTCAGAATGAATGAATGAATGAATGAATATATATATATATATAATCTATCTATGCATCAACTCTATATATACCTCTCTCATCTATCTACCCATCCATCCATCCTTCCACTCTATATATACCTCTATCATCTCTGTCTCTCTATCATCTAACTTTGTAACTATCCATCTATCTATCATCTCTATATATCCCTCTTATCATCTATATATCAATCTTCTCTGTCTCTCTCTCTCTCTCTGTGTGTGTCACTTTCTCTTTCTCTTTCTGTCTCTCTTAGTAAAAATCCAATTTAAAATTTCTCTGATGCTTTCATTTAAATGCTTCCTTCAGTGGGGGCTTCCCACAGCCCCCTAGTTAGTATCTACAGGGTATTACGGCCCGATGTCCAACATCAACCGGGCCTTCTTTTTCCTGCCAGCTCCCACCGGTATTTCCTTAGGGCAGGTCGAGTTCCTCTTTTTAGGGATCATGTTTAGAGCATTCTGACTTCTGCTCTAAAGGGCTGATCTTCTCAAAGCCACATGAGATCATGCTGGACTCTGGACTCCCGACAGATACTCAGCTGGGGAAAGTCAAACTTTCTACTGAGAAAGTTTCTCTCAAAGTTTTCAAACTCAGGAAGCTCAAACTGCCCAAGGAGTTGCTGATCCAGTTCGACAGAGGAACGATGGAGCCTGTCATCTGCACCTCTGCAACTGCCCGGTTTGGTTCTGCAACCCAACAGGACAGACACAGACTTCAAGGGATAATTAGGACTGCAGAAAAAACAATTACTACCCACCTGCCTTCCATGGAGGACCTGTATACTGCATACCTGTATACCTCTCCCCCCCGCCCCCACTCCCTCCAAGAACGGAGCTGGAAAATAAAGAGTGATCGATCGGTAGGAAAATGGGGGAGGAATTTTCCTGCAGACTTTTTTTGGAGGATTTTTTGCTAGGGTCTCTGCGGCTTCTGCTGCTTTCCTTGCATGCAGCCAAAAGTCTCTCCCTCTCTCTGCCCCTGAGAACGGAGCTGGGGACGGTATCCTGCGTTCCCAAATAAAGAACGATCGATTGGTAGGAAAACAGGGTGAGGAATTTTCCTGCAGAGGTTTTTTTTTTGGGGGAGGGGGATTTTCCCAGGGTTTCTGGTCCGCGGGTTTTAAAACGATGAGTTTGGTGGTCCCTGAGGTCCAAAAAGGTTGGCGACTCCTGCTCTCAAAGGTATTTCTATATGAAGACCTTTACGAATGATGTTGAATGGTTTTCAAGTGAATAACGCACGGAATTACGAATGACTTCCACAGTACTTTTCTTTGAATTGTATTTTGTGAGCCTCCGGGAACCGCTGAGCGAGTGGGCAGCACAGGAACATTGGAAGAAATGAATTAAATCATCCAATTAGCCTTTTTAAGTGCTCACAAATTCCCTGGTTGCTGTTGTTGTTTTCGATAAAAGAACAGAATTACCTCTTGGGAAAAATGGTTTAAATTAAGCTTCCTGTCTTATTTGCCAAATAATAAACATCAGAAGACTCAAGACAGGTGAGATTAAAACAGTATTTCTCAATCTTGGGGGTGCTTTCAGGATGGGTGGACTTCAACTCCCAGAATTCCCCAGCCAACATGGCCAGCTGGGGGAATTCTGGGAACTGAACGCCCATCTAAAAGTTAGCCAAGATAAAGAAAAATTCAACAAAAGGCTTAGGGTTCATTTAATGACCTTTTTTTGAAGTTGCAACAGTGCTGTAAAGAGTGACATGCAACCCATGAAGCATCCCTGGAGGGAGGGCACGCGATCAAAATTGAAACGCTTGGCAACTGGCATGTACTTATGACCGTTGCAGTGTTTCGGGGTCGACGTGAATTAGTTTTGCAACTTTCTGACAACCTAAGGGAAGCCAGAGTTGCTTAATGACCGTGGGATTCACATAACAACCACGGTGATTTGTTAAAACAACCGTAGGAAAAAAAAGAGTCATAAAAGTTTGGCACAACTCCTTGCTTAACAACGAGGGTTCTGGCCCCGATTCTGTGGTCGTAAGTCGAAGACTACCTATACTGAGACTCAGCCAGCTGCTCTTTGAGGGAGATGGGCGGTTTAGAAAGTGGATGGATAGATGGATGGATGGATGGATAGTTAGGGATGGAGAGAGACAGAGATAGAGAGATAAAGAGATGGAGAGGGAGAGTGAAGAGAAGAGAGAGAGAGAGAGAGAGAGATGGATGGGGAGAGATATAGAGAAAGAGATGGAAAGGGAGAGGAAGGGATGGAGAGATAGATGGAGAGATGGAGAGAGAGAGATGAAAAGAAATGAAGAGATGGAAAGGGAGAGGGAGAGTGATGATGGATGGATGGATGGATGGATGGATGGATGGATGGATACAGATGAAAGAGTCGGGATTGGCATTATCCTTTGGAACAAAAATATTTAGTCCTCACAAACATAATGACAGCCTTGATTTCTCTTTAAGCCATGGTTTAACCATCATTTGTCAAAGAAGGCTAGGTCCACCCTATGCCACAGACCCTGGATGACCAACTTAGAGTTACCTGAAGGTAAAATGGGTGGCCTATACAAGGAAGGAAGGAAGGAAGGAAGGAAGGAAGGAAGGAAGGAAGGAAAAAAAGAAAGGAAAAAAAGAAAGGAAAAAAAAAGAAAGGAAGAAAAGAAAGGCTGGATTCACACACAGAGACCTGAACCAACAAGAACCAGGTGAAGGTTGAAGGCAACAACAGGTGAATCCGAACAGTGTCAACCAACAGAAGACGTCCGTCAACATCGGGAGCCGCAGCTCTTGTGTGGAGCCCTTGCTGGGTGGGCCTGGGAGGCAGAGGGTGTGTGTGTGTGTGTGTGTGTGTGTGTGTGTGTGTGTGTGTGTGTCCAGATCCAAAGCTGCCTTTGGCTCGTGATCCCATACCCCTCTCTCAGACCCGCTCTTAACTTATACAATAAAATAGAATACAATAGAATAACAGAGTTGGAAAGGACCTTGGAGGTCTTCTAGTCCAACCCCCAGCTTAGGCAGGAAACCCACAACCAGTGATGGCTAACCTGCGTGCCAAAAGTGTGTGCGCACACATGCGTGCCTGCCCTCCTAATGCAATGCACACGGGATTCCTCCCGCCCCGCCCCCTGCGCATGCATGTAGTTTCAGTCCCACAGCAGCACCAAGCAGCTTTAGTACAGAACAGTTGAGCTAAGCCACGCCCAGGCTCCTTGCTGTCTCCTCCTTGCTCACACAGCAAATACTGCTTCAGTTTCCAAACAGCCCTCAACTCTCTCACACACGGACAGGACGCTAGCCAGATGAATATCGATGGATCCTGGTCGGCAGAGGCAGAATTTTCCCCCTTATTTTCCTCTCCAGACACTAAGCCCGATCACACATAGTTTCTCTGTCTCTCTTTCTCATTCTCACTCTTTCTCTCTCTCACTCATTCACTCTTTCTCTCTTTCCCTCTCTTTCTCACTCTCACTCTCTCACTCATTCACACTTTCTCTTACTTTCTCTCTTTCTCCCTCTCTCTTTCTCTCCCTCTCTTTCTCTCCCTCTCTCTCACACACACACATATATATAAATAAAAGTAATAAGCTAAGAATAGAGAATTAATACCAACGTAATGACTATGGCTGAAAACTTCAATTGTTATTGCACAAGATATCTGTACCCAGACGACACACTGTTTAATGGATGATGGATTGTTTGTATTAAAAAGAAAAGATTTTTTTTTTAAAAGAAAGTAAAGGCCTGTCACGCCACAAACTGTGCCACGCTGCCCAGCCACACCGGCTAAGCCAAGGTTCGCCCCCACCCGACTTGCTTGACTCTTTGCCAAGCAAATTGGAGAACAAAGGCTCCCCCCACCCCCGTAGCCAACCAAAGCTTTGCACCGATAGTGCAAAACAAACACGGCAAAGTGTGAAGCTGCGAAAAGTGTGCTGCTCCCACACACACACACAAAAAGCTGCCCATGCAGCAAACCAGCCACGGAGACACACACACACACAAAAAAAACCCCGACCCAGCGGAGCTTTTCTTGGGACGACTTCAGATTATAGATGAACAGAGTTGGAAGGGACCTTGTAGGTCATCTAGTCCAACCCCCACCCCCCTCACCCAAGCAGGAGTCCCTACACCATTTCTGACAAATGGCAGTCCAATCTCTTCGTTCCGGTTCCAAATCATTCCAGAGAGGATGGTGCCCGAGTGAACTAGGCAACAACGCAAAAAAAGTCAATATCCATGTGTTTCTTGGCCAGCGTCTCTTAATGACGTGTACGTGTGTGTGTGTGTGTGTGTGTGTCCATGCACACGCCTTCCACTCAGTGTGAAGACTGCACGGCAGGCTGGGGAATTCTGGGAGCTGGAAGTCCGTGCATTTTAACGTTGCCAATCATTGCAAAATGTAAGGTCTAGCGTCCGAATTTTGATCGCGTGACCATGGAGAGGCTGAAAGGGCCGTTAAGCGTGAGAAATGGCACCCTGTCTCCTTTTTTCAGTGTGGTCGTAACTTTGAACAGTCACTAAACAGACGGCTGTTAAGTTTTCAAGAAAAGGTTGGATAACCATTTGTCTGAAATGACGCAGGGTTTCTTGCCTGAGCAAGGGGTCGGGCTAGAAGACCTCCAGCGTCCCTTCCAACTCTAATATTCCATTCCATTCCATTCCATTCCATACCATTCTATTCCATATTCTATTCTATTCTATTGTATTATTCTATTCTATTATTCCATTGCATTGCAATTCTATTCCATTATCCTATTCCTATTCCTATTCCATTCCTTTATTCTATTGTATTATTCTATTCTATATTCTATTCTTTTCTATATTCTATTGTATATTCTATTCATTAATCTATTCTACATTCTTTTATTTTCTATTCTATTATTCTATTCTAAATCTTTTCTATATTCTATTCTATATTCCATTCTATTATTCTATTCTACATTTTTATTTTCTATTCTATTCTTCTATTCTAACTCTTTTCTTTTCTATATTCTATTCTATTATTCTGTTCTACATTCTTTTATTTTCTATACTATTCTATTCTATATTCTATTCTACATTCTTTTATTTTCCATTCTATTATTCTATTCTATTATCCTATTCATATTCCATTGTATTCTATTCCTCTATTCTATTCTATTCTATTCTTCTATATTCTTTTCTTTTCTGTATTCTATTCTATATCCTATTCTATTATTCTATTCTACATTCTTTTATTTTCCATTCTATTATTCTATTCTATTATTCTATTCTCTTATCCTATTCATATGCTATTCTATTCTATTCTATTCTAAATCTTTTCTTTTCTATATTATTCCATTCTATTATCCTATTCATAACCCACTGTATTCTATTCCTTTATTCTATTCTATTCTATTCTATTCTATCCTCTTCCGGACTGCCTGTAATCCCGTTTCTACTCCTCCTTCGGCGATTCTCAAAGCGTTTCTCCCCATCCCTCCCTCCACCCTGCCTGCTTGCCTGCCTGCCTGCCCTCCATCTGGACGGCCCGTGTGACAAGGCCCTGAATGAGCCCACAGACCCCGGTCCAGTTGGCTGCCATATGACGCACGGATTGCGGCCGCAGGAGAAAGGAAAGCTTGCAACCCGTGGCCCATCAATGCCTCCCTTGTCTCCCCAGCGCTGCGACTCTGCGCCGATATCCTGCCCAGCTGATGGGCAGAGCAGCAGCGCCCGTCCACTCAGCCTGAGGAAAGGGGGGGGGGCTCCGTTTCCCACCCACCCCCACAAAGGCCAGACCCTCTGACCAAGTTATCCCACCTCTCTGGCTTCCAGCTTAAATTATAAATATATAAATATAAATATACAGTCGTAAATGGAGGACTGGCTATGTGTGTATGTGTATGTATGTATGTATGTATGTATGTATGTGTGTGTGTGTTTTCTTAAGTTTTCACGGGTATTTATATGTATGGTATTCAGCTTTGTTCAGGTATTTTCCCACATCGTTATAGTTATGCTTTTAAAGTTGTAGCTACAACTTTAAAAGCACAACTATAATAACGTGGGAAAATACCCGAACAAAGCTGAATACCAGATAGATAGATAGATAGATAGATAGATAGATAGATAGATAACAGATATATACATGATATATAAGATAGATATAGATAGATAGATAGATAAAAGATATATACATGATATATAAGATAGATAGATAGATAGATAGATACCGTAGAGATAGATAGATAGATAGATAGATAGATAGATAGATAGATACATGATATATGATAAGATAGATAGATAGATGATATAAATTATTGTGATTGATAGATATATAATTGTGATAGATATAATTGTGATAATATAAAATTGTGATAGATAGATAGATAGATAGATAGATAGATAACAGATATATACATGATATATAAGATAGATATAGATAGATAGATAGATAAAAGATATATACATGATATATAAGATAGATAGATAGATAGATAGATAGATAGATAGATAGATAGATACCGTAGAGATAGATAGATAGATAGATAGATAGATAGATAGATACATGATATATGATAAGATAGATAGATAGATGATATAAATTATTGTGATTGATAGATATATAATTGTGATAGATATAATTGTGATAATATAAAATTGTGATAGATAGATAGATAGATAGATAGATAGATAGATAGATATAGATACCGTAGATAGATATAGATATACACACACAAACACACACACACACACACAGAGCCAGTAGTCCTCCATTTACAACGACAATTGGAGCCCCAAGTTTACATTTCTCACTTCTTTGGAAGTGAGTCATGTGCGAAGGAGGGAGTCTTGGTCCCCATGTTAGGGCTTTCCTGGCCGTAAAGCGAATCCCTGCCGCTCTCGAATCCATGACGCGGCCGTTAAGTGAATCCCTCTGTATATTTCCTCCCTTGTTCCCTCGTTGACTTTGAGGGTCGGGAGGTCACTAAAAAAAAAAGAGGCTTCTAGGAGCCCTGACAACCATCATCAACGTGGTCTAGAATTCCCCAGCCAGCTTTGCGGACTTCAACTTCCAGAATTCCTCAGCCAGCTTGGCGGACTTCAACTCCCAGAATTCCCCAGCCAGCTTGGCTCTCTTCTCCTATCCCACAGGTGGGTTTTTTTTTTCCAGCTTTGAAACTCCACCCCTACCCCACCCCAACACGGAAAGACACAGAGGGAGGGGAACCCCAGAGGTCATCAACTCCACCGCCCTCCCCTGCAAACTGCTCGGGGCCGCCTCTGTGTCCCGGTCCCATCCACCCTTGGGGAGGGCGGAAGAAAGCTGCCCAGGAGGGAAGTAAGAGGCCCGGCTCAGCAGGTTCCCCAAAAGATGCAAATCAAATTTCCTGGCAGGATTCCCCCCCCCTGCCCCCCCGCGCCCCCCCCCCAAGATCCAGCCAGCCAAGTGATCCTCCTACCAGGAAAGGGGGGGGGGAGGAAGAAAAGGGGGGGGGCTTGTAAGCCTGGGAATTGCCAGGCCTGCCCCACTGACCAAGGCAAACTCCTCTTTTCTCCAGGGTTCCTCAATAGGGACTAGCCGCTTGGATGGGACCCTCCCCCTCCCCCCACTTTAGAGAAAAGGCGGAAGGGGAGAAAGAGGAGGAGGGGAAGGGTCGATCCTCCCCCTCCCCACGATCCCTTCTAGCTAACCTTTTTCAACCCACACACACACCCCAATAGATCAAGGCTTCACCCCAAAAGTACTCTCAAAAGGGGGGGGGAGGGAAACGGGAGGGGGAATACTCCGACGTTACTCACCGTTCTGCCTCCGCTTTGCGACCCGACGGGAGCAGCGGGCTGTCGTGTGTGTGTGTGTGTGTTGGGGGTGGGTGGGGGAAGCTCCGCTTGGCTGGGTTTATTCCATGCAACGGGGATCTCGACCGGCGGGGGGGGGGGGGCAGGGGTTGGAGGTTGGGGCGACCCCCGGATCTGGGAGCCGCGATCGACGATCGAGGAGATCCCCCCAAAGGGCTGGAAGTGTGGGTAAGGGGGGGGCGGATCGGCCAAAAGGGGCGCCCCGAGGCGGGGCAGGGACGGGAGGGGGGGCGGAGAAGAAGAAAAAAGGAAACAATGTAGCCGCCGCGGCCGCCGCGAACGTTCCAATTTCGAACGTTTGCCGGCTTTCGGTTTGGAACGTTGGCGCCGCCAAGGTTCCGAGCGGCTCTTCGCGGGAGGCGGCGGCGGCGGCGGCGGGATCCGGGCCGAGGGAGTCGCTCTTCGCGGGCAGCGAGGCGGTCGCTTTTTTTTTTCTCTTCCCGTCTCTCTCTCTCTCTCTTTCTCTCTTCCGACCCAGCCCCGCCGCTCGGGATCTCGCCGGGCCTGCTGCTCGCTGGCTTCCAGGGAACCCGAGCAGCCCGCCCGCAGCTCTACGGCGCCTGCGCGCGGCCGAAGCTCGGCCCGACCTCGCTGGGCTGCCCTGCCTTCCTCTCCCCCTCGCCCCACACGCCCGCCCGCCCGCCTTTCTCTCCGTCCCCGCCCAGCGGCGGCCACACGGCGGGGAGCTTGGGCGGAGGGAGGGCGCCCCTTTGGTGAGAGAGCGCTTTGCGCCACAGCCGCCTCGCTGTCTCTCTCTCTCAATCTCTCAATCTCTCTCTCTGTGTCTTTCTCTCCATATTTCTCTTTCTCTCAATCCCTCTTTCAATATTTCTCTCAACCTCACTTTTCCCTCAATCTTTCTCTCTCTCAATCTCTCTTTTTCTCAATATTTCTCTGTGTGTGTGTGTCTTTTTCCTCAATATTTCTCTCTCTCTCAATTTCTCTTTTTCTCAATATTTCTCCCTCTGTGTGTGTATCTTTTTCCTCAATATTTCTGTCTCTCTCAACCTCACTTTTCCCTCAATCTTTCTCTCTCTCAATCTCTCTTTTTCTCAATGTTTCTCTCTCTGTGTGTGTCTTTTTCCTCAATATTTCTCTCTCTCTCAATTTCTCTTTTTCTCAATATTTCTCTCTCTGTGTGTGTCTTTTTCCTCATTTCTCTCTCTCAACCTCACTTTTTTCTCAATCTCTCTCTCTTTCTCTCTTTTTCTCAATATTTCTTTCTCTGTGTGTCTTTTTCCTCAATATTTCTCTCTCACTCAATCTCACTTTCTCAATCTCTCTCATTCTCTCTTTTTCTCAATGTCTCTTTTTTCTCAATATTTCTCTCTCAATTTCTCAATATTTCTCTCTCTCAATCTCTCTTTCTCTCATTATTTCTCTCTCAATCTCACTTTCTCAATCTCTCTTTCAATATTTCTCTTTCTCTCAATCTCTTCTCAATCTCTCTCTGTCAATCTCTCTTTTTCTCAATATTTCTCTTTCTCTCAATCTCTCTCTCTCTTCCTCCTCCTCCAGATTGGCTTGTTCTCACGGGGTAGGGGCGACAAATGTCCAGGAGGTAGTCCTCAACTTACAATAGTCTGTTGAGTGACCGTTTGAAATTATAACGGCACTGAAAACAAGTGACTTACTGGCTGGGGAATTCTGGGAGTTGAAGCCCAGCCGTTTTAAAAGTTGCCAGAATCTTTAAAAAAGGCAAAAAACCACCCATCTAAATTAGACTCATCAAAAACAGCACCGCTAGGTATTTCCTTTGGAAGCCTGTGGCTTTTCTTGTGGTGCAGCAGGTGTGTTTACTCATTTTAGGAAAGAAAAAAAAAGAGCCGTCAAAGATAAAAGACTTTGTTTCAAAACTCTGGGTCTCTTCCTGTGCCCCATGTTTTGCAAGAGAAACGCTTAAGCGGCTGAACTACGTTCACACAGCTAAGAAACCAGCTTGCTAGCCAAATAAGAGACAGGCAGATCCCGACATTAAGTGCCCGAAGATGGAGTGTATGTGTGTGTGTTGTTTGTGCGTTTTCTTGTGTGGGCAAGACAGTGCAACTGGTCTAGAGTTTGTCCCCATTCTGTCTTTTTAAAAAATCAATATAACCTACTTTTCCCCCCTTAGACTGATGCAAAATTAATCAGGGCATCCGTGGTCCTAAGTCAACTTGGATTTATTTGTGGAGCACAACTAAGAATGCCACATAAATTAATCATGGTGATAAATATTTCATTTGGCAGTGACAAATGGGAGAGCTGGATTCACTTAAAGTGACTATTGGGAAAACTAAACAATTCCCCTTTTTGAATCGGAAGAAAAGTGATTCCACAGCACCTCCTACAGCGACAATCACAACTCAGCGGCGTTTTGGGCAACCAGATCCTGAAGATGAAACTCAAAGACTTTGGCCACCTCGTGTGAATGAAGGACTCACTGGAGAAGAGCTGAATGCCGGGGACGATGGAGGGCAATAGAAGAAGAAGAAGAAGAAGAAGAAGGAGGAGGAGGAGGAGGAGGAGGAGGAGGAAAGAAGACAGCAGAGAAGGAGGCGGCTGGAAGCAGTCGGCCTGAACAGACTCCGGAGGATGGTAGAGGACAGGAAGGCCTGGAGGAACGTTGTCCATGGGGTCACAATGGCTTGGACTTCACAACTTCGCAACTAACCACAACAAAAAAGGCTGCGCTGTTGTGTCCAATATTGGGTGTGTGTGTGTGTGGCAGGATCCCTACACAACCGCTAACATACACTGGAATTGTCCATGCTCAGAATTACTTCTGCCTCAGAACGAATAGAATACAATAGAATACAATAGAATAGAATAGAATAGAATAGAATAGAATAGAATAGAATAGAATAGAACAGAATATGGAATGGAATAGAATAGAATAGAATAGAATAGAATAGAATAGAATAGAATAGAATAGAATAGAATATGGAACAGAACAGAATAGAGTAGAGTAGAGTAAAGTAGAATAGAATAGAATAAAATAGAATTGTTTATTGGCCAAGTGTGATTGGACACAGAAGGAATTTGTCTTGGTGCAAATGCTCTCAGTGGACATAAAAGAAAAGATACATTCGTCAAGAGTCAAGAATCATCAGGTACAACACTTAATGATAGTCATAGGTTACAATAAGGATAGAATAGAATAGAAAATAGAATAGAATAGAAAATGGAATGGAATAGAATAGAATAGAATAGAATTCTTTATTGGCCAAGTGTGGTTGGACACACAAGGAATTTGTCTTGGTGCAAATGCTCTCAGTGGACATAAAAGAAAAGATAAATTCGTCAAGAGTCAAGAATTATCAGGTGCAACACTTAATGACAGTCATAGGGTACAATAAGCAATCAAATCATGCTAGGAAACAGTCAAAATAAATCGTTACGATACAAGGATGTTGAGACTCTGGAAAACGTGCAGAGAAGAGCAACCAGGATGATGAGGGGACTGGAGGCTAAAACATACGAGGAACAGTTACAGGAACTGGGCCTGGCTAGTCTCACGAAGAGAAGGATCGGGGGAGACAGGATAGCGGTCTTCCAATATTTGAGGGGCCAGGGTTACGTCTTCATGAATTTGGAGAGCAAAATGGACATTGCCAACAGACGCCTTGCCCATCAGTATGCTTAGGAGGTTGCTGACTTTTTAAACCCGCGTTATCTTGTTTTCTTGGTAAAATACATGGGAAAATTGCATGGGAGGCAAACCCACCTAGTCGAACCACTGAAATTACAGTGAGTTTCCAGCAAAAACATAGTCAATTGTAGTTCCATGACCAGGGCGGTAGTGCAAACAGCCATAAATGCCAGTTTCCCCAAAATGCAGTCCTGAAACTGGGGTGGGATCTTACTTTGAAACTCCAAATCTGGGTCATAAGTCTCTTTTTTTCAGGACCCGTCGTAATTTGGGTACTCCCTGTATATAATTTCTTCGTTGTTGTTTCTTCCCGAAACTTAAATCACCAAGCAGAGTAGCCTGCAATGTCTCTGGCCAACCAGACGGTGGTGCTGTGGATCTAATCTGACAAACCCTCAGATCTGCCTGTTGGTCTTTCCAGGTACTTGGTGTTAAAGAGGGAAGTGATAACAATGCCACCCTTATTTCGAAAGGCGAGAGCTGAAACGTGAGAAGAGACAGACGTGCCCATTAAGAGCCGGCATTGTGTAACTCCTCATTCATTAGGCTGTTCTGGAGAAAAATAAATAGGGGAGAAAGAGTCCCACGGAGAAAGGAAGAAGCACAATTGAACAAGGGGCTGGACTAGAAGACCTCCGAGGTCCCTTCCAGATTTATTCTGATTGTTTTTACCAGTTGGCACTCTCGGCAGGCTGGCAGAGGTGTCAAAGAAGAGAAGGCAGAGCTTGGTCTGGGTTTGTCATTGCCTGACCTCTTTCGATAGCACAAGGGAGAATGAGACGTGTGTAAGAAACTAAACTAGCTCGATATTTGTGCTTCGCTATGAAACTATGTGGCTGGGCTTACTTTTTGGGGAGGAAAATAAGGGCGGGGGGAATTGTGCCTCTGCCTACCAGCATCCATCGATATTCATTTGGCTAGCGTCCTGTGAGAGAGTTGAGGGCTGTTTGGAAACAGAAAGAGTATTTGCTGTGTGAGCGAGGAGGAGACAGCAAGGAGCCTGGGTGTGGCTTAGCTCAACTGTTCTGTACTAAAGCTGCTTGGTGCTGTGAAACTGAAACCCCTCTCCTCTGCTTGTGTTTTACCTTTGGAAGAGATTTCAGGCGGGGAGGGGGAGTAAAACTTAGCATCAGAGTGTGTTAATAGCAATAGCAGTAGCACTTAGACTTATATACCGCTTTACAGTGCTTTACAGCCCTCTCTAAGTGGTTTACAGAGCCAGCGTATTGCCTCCAACCATCAGGGTCCTCATTTTATCCACCTTGGAAGGATAGAAGGCTGAGTCAACCTTGAGCCTGGTGGGATTTGAACTGCCAAATTGTAGGCAGCTGGCTGCAGAAGTAGCTTGCAGTACTGCACTCTAACTACTGCGCCACAGAGGCTCCTAATAATAATATAGGAAATACTAAATGCTCTGATGGTCATTTTGAAAAATCCTTTCTTAGTGAGCACCTAGAAGCCAAGAGGAACATATGTGCCAAATTTCAAGTTTGTAGGCTTTACGGTTCTGGAGATTTTGTGATGATGCATGAGTGGGATTTTGGTTTTTATATATAATATAATAAATATCATATCATATGATAACATGGCTTAGCTTAACTGGTGTGTGTGTGTGTATGTGTGTAAAATATTCTGAGTTCTGGTAGTTCTGGTTGCTTCTGCTTCTTGTCCTAGTACTTGCTACCATGTTGCAAGAGCTGCATGGGTATTGTATACATGCATCATGATTTATATTATTGTACATAAATAAACACCTTTCTTCTATAAATGAATCCTGCTGAATTATTTACTTGTGTGCTGGTTGGATTGCTGCACACTCTAACAACATGAGGGCCCTCCAAGCATGAGAGCGCCTCGCGAGCAGACAAAAAAAAAAACGTGTTGTAGACTTTTCTTTGGAAGCTGCGTCGGGTTGAATTGTTTCTCAGACTTCAAAGCAAGATGCCTCGAGCGCAAGGCTCTCCAAACCTGGCCACTTGTGGACTTCATCTCCCAGAATTCCCCAGCCAGCAGGGTCGACAGCATTGCTGGAAGGGGGACAGCATTCTGGGGCTCGAAGTCGGACCAGTCTTTCAAGTTGCCAAATTGGGAGCAGCCTCTCTTGAGCTCCCAGGATGCTTCTGGGCCCTTCTAAGCAGGACGACCAATACAACGTTGAGATGGGAGAATTGGAAGGTGCAATCCAGCCCATCTGGATTACACACACACACACACACACACACACACACACACTTTTTGTTGATAGTTGCAAAGTCACGTCCGACCCATCACGACCTCATGGACAATGTTCCTCCAGGCCTTTCTGTCCTCTACCATCTTCCGGAGTCCATTTAAGCTCACGCCGACTGCTTCCGTGACCCCCTCCAGCCACCTCATTTTCTGCCGTCTCCTTCTTCTTCTATTTATTGCCTTCCATCGTTCCCAGCATTCGGCTCTTCTCCCGGGAGTCCTTCCTTCCTTCCTTCTCATGAGGTGGCCAAAGTCTTTGAGTTTCATCTTCAGGCTCCGGCCTTCTCAAGAGCAGTCGGGGCGGATCTCCTCTAGGACTGACCGGTTGGATGGCCTTGCAGTCCAAGGAGTCTTCTCCAGCCCCAGAGTTCAAAGGCCTCCATTCTTTTGGCGCTCAGCCTTCGTTATGGTCCAACTTTCACAGCCATACCTCGCCACTGGGAAAACCATCGCCTTGACTCTACGCCTTTTGGTTGGCAGGGGGATGTCTCTGCCTTTTAGGATCCTGCCTAGATTGGCCACACACACCTTAGTCTGCCTTAAAGAGAAGCGTTGACCTTTCCCCTTCCTCCTTAAAGACCTTCTCTCTTGACTTCCTATCATCTCTCTCTCTCTCTCTCTCTCTCTCTCTCTCTCTCTCTCTTGCCAATAAACTCATGAACCTTTTAAATCCTCGTGAACCTATCAAGTTTTCTTTTCTTTTTTTCCTTTGGTTGGCTGCCAGGCAGTTATATAAGACGGGATCTACCGCTTAACTAATAATAACAGGGCTGCCATATTTACTTGGACCAAGGCCAGGATCATTACTCAACCAGCCCTTCAGTTTCTCTCTCTCTCTCTCTGTGTGTGTGTGTGTGTGTGTGTGTGTGTGTGTGCACGCACACGTGCGCCCTTTCGTGCTTCCGTGCAAAGTTCCACACACCTTAGAAGCCTTGGCAGTGGAAAGGAAAGTAATAGCAAGTTGGCTAATCGGATTGCTTCAGACCTGTCAGGCCAAAGGATACCGGAGAATGTTTTTTTCTCAGAAGTTTGGAAATGAAAGAAGGCAGGAATAAGAAACAACGGGTGGAAACTAATACAGGAGAGGTTCAATTAAGGAATGAAGGAGAAACTTCTTGACAGGGAGGACAATTAATCAGTGACAATTAATCAGAAGACAACGAATTATTCAGCTTGGCTCCAGAAGTTGTGAATACTTCATCACTGGAGGTTTTTCAAAAGAGACTGGACAGCCATTTGTCTGGAATGATACAGGTTCCCCTGCTTGAGCAAGGGGCTGGACTAGAAGACCTCCAAGGTCCCTTCCCACTCTATTCTTATCAGGAAGGAAGGAAGGAAAGAAGGAGGGAGGGAGGGAAGGAAGGAAGGAAGAAGAGAAGGAAGGAAGGAAAAAGGGAAGTGAAGAGGAAGGGAGGAAGGAAGGCGGGAAGGAAGGAAGGAAGACTGAGTCAACATTGAGCCAGTGAGAATTGAACTGCCAAACTGCTGGTAGCCGGCAGTCAGCAGAAGTAGTCTGAAATAGTACATTCTAACCACTGCGTCATCTTGGTAGTCCAGGTTTGAGACCTGAGGTCCACACAACAGGGTGAGCTCCTGTTCTTTGCTCCAGCTCCTGCCTACCTAGCAGTTCGAAAGCATGAAAATGCGAGTAGATCAATAGGTACCACTTCAGTGGGAAAGTAACAGCATTCCGTGTGCCTTTAGCATACAGCCATACCAACCACATGACCGTAGCAAATGATGCTGGCTCCTTTGGCCAAGAATCAGAGACAAGTACCATGCCCCCTGGAGTCGGACACAACTGGAATGGAGAGATCTTTATTATTATTATTATTATTATTATTATTATTATTATTATTATTATCATCAACTTTGGGTAGGCGCATACCATGCTTTTCCTCAGGTAGACTGTACAAAAATATGCTGAAAAGATTGAGATTCTTTGGACAGGTGGGTGGGCAATTTGCCCTCTTTGCAATTAGTCCGTCTTATCAGGAAAACGCTGTTTCACTTGGACATGCTCGCATCTCTCATGCCTGAGGCTGAGCCCGTAGAGAGGGGTCATGTTTACCGTCACCCCGTCAGGCACGCTGAACTGAAGGTCTTGTAGCAAAGTGGCCAAGAAAAGGAAGACTTCCCGTCGAGCGATGGGCTCTCCAATGCATCGCCGTTTCCCCAGACCGAAGAGCAGGACTTTCTCCCGTTCATCCACGTTGATTTCTTTCCCGCTGGCAGTGAGAAAACGCTCGGGAACAAAGGCAGAGGGGTCTTTCCAAAGATTCCTGCAAAGAGGGTGCACGGAAGGAAGAGGGGAGGCCAGCACAGAGGTGAGTATTCAGCCGGTTCTGACCGGTTCTACAGAACCGGTAGCGGAAATTTTGAGTCGTTCGGAGAACTGGCAAATCCCACCTCTGACTGGCCCTGCCAACCCCATCTATTCTCTCTGCAGGAAAATCCCCCACCCCGTTTTTCCTACCGATCGATCGTTCTTTATTTGGGATCGCAGGATCCCGTCTCCAGCTCCATTCTCGGGGGGTGGGGGGAGGAAGGAAAGGAGAGAGAGACTTTTGGCTTCGTGCAAGGAAAGCAGCAGAAGCAGCAGAAGTCTTTCTTTCTCTCCCCCAAACTCCGCCAGGAATGAGCCTTTGTGACACTTGTCATGCCGCAACAGCCTCTTGGAGCAGGAGGGTCCCAAAGACTCATTTCTGGCAGAGTTTGGGGGAGAGAAAGAAAGACTTTGGCTGCTTTCCTTGCGTGCAGCCAAAAGAAGAAAGAAGCATCCCGGTGGCCAGGCCAGGCGCATGGGGTGAGTGGGGCAAGTTCTCCCCCTCCACCCTTTTCCCCCCTCCCCTCACTACCTCGTGTTGTTTGCAATGCAAGCGGCACAAGCCTTGTGTTCCCGCGGGCCTTGTGTTCCTGTGCAGCCTGGATGAATTGCTTGGGGGAGGCGACATTTCTCTGCGGACCACCAAAATTTTCTCTGCGGCCCACCGGTGGTCCCCGGCCCACTGGTTGGTGACCATTGGACTAGGTGCCCTCCGAAGTCCCTTCCAACACTGTTATTCCATGAGAACTCACTACTTACTCATCGTGGTTGACTTGCCACTGGTTGATAAAGATGCAGAGGTCCTTAGGAACGAAGTAGCCCTTGAAAATGGTATCTCTCGTGGTGCTGAAAAAGAAAACAAGAAGATATACCCAGTAAATTTATTTTTCAAAGCCAACGAAGAGTCTGCCTGGCTTGGGGGGTGGGGGGTGGGGGGGAGAAGATGGCTGCTGGGTTGTTTTCTTACAGATGTTTCACCGCCCAACTAGATAACATCATCACTCCTGTAGAAGGGAGTGAGAATTGCAGAGTGGAGGAGGTGGGAGGACTGGAAGATCCTGGATGCTTTTGATACCCTCTGCGCTTGGTTGTTTTCTTGCAGACCTTTCATGACCACATTAAGTAATATCATCAGTGCTAGACGAAAGTAGGGTTTGCAGACTGAAGGAGGAGGAGACAGGAAGAGGAGAAGGACGGCGGGGTCCTGGATGGTCACTGAGCTTGGTTCTTTTCTTGCAAGTGCTTCCTGACCCAACTAGGTAACAACGTCAGTGCTACCAGTAGGAGGGAATGGGGTTTGTGGAGTGAAAGAGAAGGGAGCGGGAGGAGGATGGAAGGAGGAGGAGAAAGACTGGTGCTCTCTGAGCTTGGCGGTTTTCTTGCAGACGTTTCATGACCCAAACTAGGTAACAACATCAGTGCTAGAAGGGAGAGGGATTTGGGAGGAGGAGGAGGAGGAGGAGGAGGAGGAGGAGGAGGAGGCGGAGGAAGATGACTGTGGGGTCCTTGGTGCTCTCTGAGCTTGGTGTTTTTCTTGTAGACATTTCATGACCCAAACTAGGTAACAACATCAGTGCTAGAAGGAAGAGGGATTTGGGAGGAAGAGGAGGGGGAGGAGGAGGGAGGAGGAGGAGGAGGAGGAGGACAACTGTGGGGTCCTTGGTGCTCTCTGAGCTTGGTGGTTTTCTTGTATAACTGTCAGCACCATCTATCAGAGCACTGATGATATAACCTAGTGGGGTAAGGAAACGTCTGTGAGAAAACAGCCAAGTTTGGAGACCACCAAGGAGATACGCACACACATACCCCTCTATGGCTCTGATCCTTTTCTCGTAGAGATGAGCTCAGGGATGATTTTTTTTGGCCAGCCCCCACCCAGATCTGACCTATATTCACCGGGACCCGTTCTGTTCAATTTTGGGGGAAGACAGGAATAAACCATCCTTGGTCTTCCTCCCTCTTTGCACCCCTTTCCCCCCACCCCCCAACCTTCTGCTAGAAGGCTGAACCTTCGGCACCAAGTCGCGAGAATCTATGAACGGTTGAGATTCACGGCGGACTTTGAGGGACCAGGACCGGGTTGGGGGGCTGGTTTGGGGGCTCCTCGATGTCTCTTTGGAATTGGGGACCTTACCAGTGGGGGAGGGTGAACGGCATGAAGGTAGAGTGCCTGAACACTTCCAGGATGAACGCTTCCGTGTAAGGGAGCAGGGATCGATCGGACAATCGCGGCTTCCGTTCTCTGCCGATGGTGACGTCTGGAAGGCAGGGAGGAAAGCCGGGGTAGGTGGGCTGCTGGGCGGTTGGCAGGGGTTCGGAAGAGCCCCTAGCTAAGATTCTGCACACCCCCAAATCCCACTCCTGCCCACACCTCCCCTCCCGGAAGTCCCCAGGTGGCCCATTTTGGGTGCAGGGAAGTGCAGGGCCTGCACAGAGGCTCATCTAAAAACGGATGTTTGGGAAGGCTGGAAATAGGCCCGTTTCCAGCTTCCAGAAAGCCTCCGGAGCCCTGGGAGGCCGTTTTTGCCCTCCCGGAGGATCGAAAAAGCCTCCACTGCCATGCAGGAGGCTGACTAGGCCACACCCACCCACCCTAGCCACGCCCACCCAGCTACCTTGTTGAAGCCCGCCCCTGGGGGAAACATCCAAGGCCTCCTTTCTTCCCCGAGAAGACCTGATTCCCTAAGGCTGTAGAGGGCATAGGGAGTGACCTTGAAGGTTGGGATGAAGTGCCATTTGCTAAAGCAAGGATCAGATAAGAGGGGATTGAGCCTGGGCCAAGAGTCACAATTAGAGAAAACCTCCTAGATAAAACCTACACACACACAAAAAAAATGGTGTCTTAGCTTGGCCTACATTGTAGGGCTGACAGAAGTTGTGTGTCTATATGACTTAAGTAGTAATGGGGTTGTTTTCAGGGGTGGGATTCTACCGGTTCGCACCGACTTGTTAGAACCGGTTGTTAACATTCTAAGCAGTTCGGAGAACTGGGTTGTTAGAAGAAATTACTGGGCTAATCCTGTAAGGAAGGCAGGAAGGAAACATTCTGGTGTTGCTTACAGAAACTGCCTCTCTGTTAACCCTTATTACATTCTTGGCAGGACTAGACTTCCTGTCTCAGGAGCATCTCTGGAGTTTTTTTTCCCCTCCTTTGCTGGTACTTTGCTTGTGTGGAGTGACCATTCCAAGTTACAGCAGCACTGAAAAAAGTGACTTATGACCCTTTTTCACACTTACGACTGTTGCAGCATCCCCACAGTCACGAGAGGCCCGGCGAGGAGATACGCATGCCTCGATGTGAGTGATATTGAATTGGCCACGCCCAGCCAGTCACATGAGCACCAAGCCACGCCCACCAGCTAAGCCACGCCCACAGAACCGGTTGTTAAAAAATTTGAATCCCAACCCCTGGTTGTTTCGGTTCCCCTTCAAAGACTGGGTGTAAATTTGCAAACCCAGACTCATTATTTTGTTCCACGAAGAGTCCGCTGGAGTTGTGGGAATAATACATTCAAATAATAGCGCTTAGCGCTTAGACTTATATCCTGCTTCGCAGTGCTTTACAATCCTCTCTAAATTCTTTAGAGAGTCAGCATATTTTCCCTCAACAATCTGGGTCCTCATTTGACCCACCTCGGAAGGATGGAAGGCTGAGTCAACCTTGCTAAATAAAATAAATAAATAAATGCATAAGGAAAAAATAAATAAATAACTGCTGGTTCCCCATCAGTTATCTTGGCAGAGAAGGAAAAGAACTCACCTATTTCTTCCTGGATCTTTTTTTGAATTTCGGGATAAGCGATGAGGTACATAAGACACCAGGACAAGCCGGTGGACACTGTGCTGAAACCTGTAAAACACACACACACACACACACACACACACACACACACATAAAGAAGACATGGCAGGACTAAAATAACTCCATCTCGCCTTCTGAACTTCCATGGGATCTCACCTGGATGGGCTTTTGCCAGATGCTTCCACAAATTCTTTTGCTCGGGGACAGGAGAGTGAAATTGCTCAAGGTCCATCTGACCCAGAACAAGGCAAGGAATGCTTGCAATTAAGGATTCTGCTGGATCACACTCAGAGGTGGTATTCAGCCGGTTCTGACCGGTTCTAAAGAACTGGTAGCAGAAAATCTGAATGGTTTGGAGAATCGGCCAATCCCACCTCTGACTGGCCCCGCCAACCTCATCTCTTCTCCGCCTCCCATTGAGTCCCAGCTGATCGGCTGGGTCTCCTTTGGTTGCCCTACCCAGGAGAACGGAGCTGGAAAGCAGGTTAGTGGGGGGGAGGGAAGGGGGATTTTGCAGTGTCCTTCCCCTGCCATGCCCTCCAAGCCACACCCACCAAGCCGCACCCACAGAACTGGTAGTAAAAGAAATCAAATTCCACCACTATCTCATAATAACCATTCAGAAGCCAGGGGAAAAAAGAAGGGGCTGTGGGAATGGCCTTGGGAGGCAGGAGGAAGAGATTGGATAAGTGGTATGTGAAAGGTATCTCAGCCCATAGAAGGAGACTCGGAGTAATAAGCATTTCAGAAAGGTCCTTCCTTAGTTTTCCAGAGAGGAAAAAGAAAGTGGAGGGAGGATAGATATACAGGTAGTCCTTGACTTACGACCGACAATGAGCCCAACGTTCCTGTGGCTAAGAGAGATAGTTAAGTGAGTTTTTCTCCCCTTTTAGATCTTTCTTGCCACAGTTTTAAGCGAGTAAGTGCAGCACATGGCACTGGGACACCGCAACGGTCCTAAATATGAATCAATTGCCAAGTGCCTGAATTTTGGTCATATGACCATGGGGATGTTGCAATGGTCATAAGTGTGAAAAACAGCCCTAAGTCATTTTTTTCCAGAAACTTAGGTTACTAAATGAACGGTTGTAAGTCAAGGAAATACCTGTACTTCTCCACCAGGGTTCGCTTTTGACCCTTAGACCCTCAGGTGAAGACCTTACCTGCCCCAAAAATATCATTGACCAGGTTCACAATTTTTCCAGCGGGGAGCTGAATTTTTGCTTTGGTGTCTGCTTTCTGTTTTTGGCTTTCCTCAATCAGAGAATCGGTGATATCGCGGATGTGATCCTGAAAGAAAAAGATCCAGGAAAGTTGCGTTGACTTTACAATAATACCAGATAAGAGGCAACTTCAAGAACTGTCGGCCTGTTTTGGGTAGGAAGTCCGGCTTGAGGGAAATGGAAGACAACAACCGTTTTCGTAGAGTCCCACTGGTGTTCCATCAGATTTAAGCCATATTTTGTATTAGGAAAATAGCAAACAGCAAATAAGTTTAATGATAACGGTGTGTGTGTGTGTGTGTGTGTGTGTGTGTGTGTATGTGTGTGTGAAGTTGTCAAATGCCAGAAATGTCAGAATTTGTAGACCCAGAAGAGTAAAAATATCAGGTTGTAGGAAGCCCCCACCCCGAAGAATGAAATATTTTGGGAAATATTAAAAAGGTAGGATAAAATATTTCCCCTAAATGAGAAATGGGGGGAAAAATTTAAGGGAGGTGCAAACCAGTCCCAGTTTCTCTGCCCCCAAGCAGAAACTGAGGAGGCCAGCTTTGGAGAAATGCAGATTTGGTAATCCATTCAGAAAGAGCGAGCCAGACAGAGACAGACAGATAAGCAACAAAACAAAAGTTGACCAAATTATCTCAGGCAAACACCTAGCATTTGCATTTTCCCTTATGCCTATAGAGCCAGACATGACCCTTACATGACCCCATAAGAATTTCAACTCCATTTTGTCAGTTATCCCAATCAGACGGGGTTGGTGGTTCTGCTTCATCACTAAGGGCAACTTTTTCTTTCCAATCAGCCTCCATCCTCCATTTTATTCCCAGGGCCTACCTCCCGGCTTGGACCTGGACCTGGATATTTCTTCCAACCATTTCTTACCTTCCTGAAGCTCTCATAATGCTCTTGAACGTTCTTCTGCAGGAAGCGAGTAAACTGCCGGTTGTAGTTCTTAAACTTTTTCATTTTGCTGTTGGGAAGGTACTGAAGAACAGGGATGAAGGTGGCTAGACTTCCGGAGCCTGTGGATTCCACAAACTGTTCGCTGTTGATCACAATGGTGAGCAGTTCTTCGTCGTCATAGTCGTAACGCCGGCCGAAACACATGGCCAAAACTACGTTGGCCACGGCGATCGTCAAGTACAGATAGGGGTCCAGACGGTTCTTTGCAAGCATGACCTCCTGGAGCTTCGCCATCAGATGGTGGGCCTCCTCGTAGACGTGGTCTTCCAAGAGGCAGGTGGAGGAAGAGGTGAGGCTGGGTGAAGAAGCGAAGGTTTTCAGGGCGTGCTGAGCCAACTTCCGACGGGCAACCCACACCGGTCCAGAATCGGTGCTGAAAGAGAGGCTCTGCCCATCGGCCACGTGGCGGAAGGTGTGAAGATCAGGGCGTCCCTTGAAGTCTTCTCCATGTCTCACCAGAGCTTCCTTGATGGTCTCCAGCCCACTCAGCACCAAGATGGGCTTCGTCCCCAGGTGGATCATCATGACATCACCGTAGGTCTTGCTCATCTGAGTCAAGCTGAGGTGGACGTCGGTGCCCACCTCCAGCAGGTTGCCGATCAAGGGGTAGCCCCGTGGTCCAGGGATTCTTTTTAGGCCCTGGGGGATCTGCTTCCGGAAGGTCTGGAGGACAAGGAAGAGCAGGCAGAAAACAGCCAGGCCGATCAGGACCTCAGTAACCGAAACGGAGGCCGGGAGCCACATGGCAAAGCTGGATTAAGGGCCGCCGTCAAAACTCTACTGAAATCAGAGGGGAGATAGGACGAGGCGGTAGAATTAGGAAGGCAAAATCAGTAGAGGGAATCCTGGAGTTACGACCCTAATTGGGCTCATTTAGACCATTGTTAAGCAAGGCAATTGTTAAGTGAGTCCTGCCCAATTTTATGGCTTTTTTTTTTGGCCACAGATGTTAAGTGAATCACTGCAATTGTTAAATAAATCACACAATTGTTCACCAAACTGGCTTCCCTTGTTGACTTTACTTTTTCCTTCCTTCCTTCCTTCCTTCTTTCCTTCCTTTCTTCCTCCTTCCCTCCCTCCCTCATTTTTCCTTCCTCCCTCTCTCTCCCTCCCTCCACCTCCCTCCCTCATTTCCTTCCTTCCTTCATTTCTTCCTTCCTTCATTTCTTCCTTCCTTTCTCCCTCCCTCCTTCCCTCCACCTCCCTCCCTCCTTCATGTTTCCTTCCTTCTTTCCTTCCATCCTTCTTCCCTCCCACCCATCCATCCTCCCTCCCTCCCTCCTTCCCTCCCTCCCTCATTTCCTTCCTTCCTTCCTTCCTTCCTTCCTTCCTTCCTTCCTTCCTCCCTCCCCATCCTTCCCCTCCCACCTCCCTCCCTCCTTCATGTTTCCTTCCTTCCTTCCTTCATTTCTTCCTTCCTTTCTCCCTCCCTCCTTTCCCTCCACTTCCCTCCCTCCTTCATGCTTCCTTCCTTCTTCTTTCCTTCAATCCTTCTTCCCTCCCTCCCTCATTTCCTTCCTTCATTTCTTCCTTCCTTCCTCCCTCCCCCTCCCTCCCTCCACCTCCCTCCCTCCTTCATGTTTCCTTCCTTCTTTCCTTCCATCTTTCTTCCCTCCCTCCCACCCTTGTTTCCTCCCTCCCTCCTTCCTTCATTTCCTTCCTTCCTTCATTTCTTCCTTCCTTCCTTCCTCCCTCCTTCCCATCATAAATACCTGATAAAATTAGGAATAACAAGAACTAGGGATGAGGCCAACAAAGTCTACAAGTAAAAGTTCTCATCCAGATGTCTTTCCCTCTTTCTCTTATCATCTGCTGGATGCCTTATGCGAAGGTTTTTCTGCCCTCTCCTATCTGGGAAATGATTATTTAACCCACGAACCAGCTGGAGGAAATCCAAGGAAAATATCCCAGCCCGTGTCCCTGGTCCAAAACCAGGTAATAAATAATGTGCTTCTTGATTACCAAAGATCGTCCCAGACTTTGCTGATAAGGAAGGAGGAGGCTGGAGTTCTCTTTTGCGTTCAAACCATTGTTTAAGCCTGGCTTATTTAATAAAGTCCAGCTGGCTGGGTTTGCACAATACTTTAATCCGTAAGCCCTGATCCGGAGCCAAAATCAAACAAATACATTTAATAAGTCCATAAATAAAACAAAACAAGGCCCAAGATGGTTCACGGTGCTTTGGGAACTTGTCAACTCTTCAAAAGGTAGACCATGCTAGGGTAACCAAATCACGCTAACTAATACTTATTTTTATTATGAGGTTATTATAGCAACAGAAGCTGGCATGTCTGAATGGCCTTCCCTTCTCCTTCTCTTTATCTTCGTGAGAATCGGGGGGTAGGATCTCTTCTGAGATGCCTTCTCATACTACATGTCTGCTTTGGGCAGAGATTTGCTTTATTGGGCCAGTGTCTGGGTAGCACCTTTTTCTCCTGTTCCTCAAGGCTCTTCCTTCTACCCATTACAGAACCAGGCCTGAGCTAGTGACCATCGATAAGGTATTTGATGACTTCTGTTTCCAAACAGTGATCTTCTTCAAGGAAACTCAAAGAGAACTCTGCTAGTTTATCTGCTGAAATGGATAACTGTCTCTTCTTAAGGATTCTGGAGAATGAAAATAAATAGAATAGAATAGCATAGAATCGAATGGAATGGAATAGAATGGAATGGAATAGAATAGAATAGAACAGAACAGAACAGAACAGAACAGAGAACAGAATAGAATATAGAATAGAATAAAATAGAATAATAAAATATAGAATTAGAAAATTAGAATGGAATGGAATGGAATGGAATAGAATGGAATGGAATAGAATAGAATAGAATAGAATAGAATAGAATAGAATAGAATAGAATAGAATAGAATAATAAAATATAGAATTAGAAGAGAATTAGAATGGAATCGAATAAGAATAGAATAGAATAGAATAGAATAGAATAGAATAGAATAGAATAGAATAGAATAGAATAGAACAGAACAGAATAGATATTGGAATGAAGGAATAGAATAGAATAGAATAGAATAGAATAGAATAGAATTCTTTATTGGCCAAGTGTGATTGGACACACAAGGAATTTGTCTTGGTGCAAAAAATTAAACTTAATGGTAGAACTGGTTCCTGTTGTGTTATTGGGGAACCATTTTTCCCACCTCGTAATTCCATGGTGAGGAGAACAGGATGATCTTGGTGGAAAATTGGGGTGCTGAGCTCATCCCTCAGCCTAACATCGGGGTGCTAAGCTAAGGATCTCCTGGCCAGGCAGGATAAAATCAAGTTAAAGATTAGCCAACTTTGCGTGAGAAGCCTAAAGCGTGGCTTCGTGTTCGGAGCCAAGAGAGAAAGCAAACAAGGGAAAGAAATGTTCTGGGCATCTGAAATGAGTCTGAAATCCACCCCGAAGGAGAAATCTGCTTTCCTGAAGGGACTCATTGAATAACCAGAGCTTTTCAGAAATTTCAGAAGCTTCACTGAAGTCCCTTGCCATTATTATCCCAGGGGCCTGAATCAATGTAACTTATTTCCTCTCTTGCTTTGGCCGATTGGACTCAATTCACCAGCTGGAGAAATGGAAAACCACAGAATATTGAAATCCGTTATCCATAACAGTTCCATGCTGCCATTCCTTTTATTGACTGGAATGAACAAGCCAACATTTTTTGCTAAGTCAGTCGTAATTTTAAATGTATCCCAACGAACCAGAGCTTTTGACGTGGGTAAACTGCACATGCCACTTGGCTGTTTTATACTTTCCTACCTTGTTCCTACACAATACCCTTAACCAAGTGAATTTTAACAACAACATAATTTTACAACCATTGACCAGGGAGAATCTGGTTCACATTTGGAAAGAAGAGCCCTCAAGAAATCCTAAAGACTTTAGTTCAGGGGTGTCCAGCCTTGGCAAACTTTAAGACTTGTGGACTTCAATTCCCAGAATTCTCTAGCCAGTGTGGGGGCCGGTCCACAAATAGCAAGAGCAGTTAGACTTATATACCGCTCTACAGTGCTTTACAGCCCTCTCTAAGCGGTTTACAGAGTCAGCCTCTGGCCCCCCAACAATTTGGGTCCTTATTTTACCCATTTCAGAAGGATGGATCAACCTTGAGCCATGTCAGGATTGAACTGTTGGCAGTGGGCAGAGTTTGCCTTCAATGCTGCATTCTAACCACTGAGAAGGAAGGAAGGAAGGAAGGAAGGAAGATAGCAATAGCACTTACACTTATATACTGCTTCACACTGCTTTACAGCCTCCTCTAAATAGTTGGCCTCTTGACCCCAACAATCTAGGTCCTTGTTTTACCGATCTCACAAGGATGGAAGGCTGAGTCAATTTTGAGCCTCTTCTTCCTCTTCCTCTTCCCCTTCCTCCTCTTCCTCCTTGCCTTATTTTAATTGGGATGCTTCCGATACGAATAAACAAAGCCAAGGAAGCGGAATTGTCTTGGAAACCTTGGGCTGGGAGCTAAAAGAGGCACGTGCCAACCTCTCTGCCCCCCTCTTTGCCAGATCACAAGATGTCAATATCCCTGGGATTGCCCAACCAGCCTTTTGTGACATCTGGCCTTGTCTCCATGTTAACGATTGCCCAGGGTTGCGTGCAAAGCGACTTGGCCGGCGTTCACTAGGTCCTCCACTGCAAACGCAGAGAAAAAGGTCAAAGTCAATGGGGCATGGAGGTTCACTCAACCAGAGATCTCCATTGGCTGGACACTTGGGCTCTGGGTGGACAGGAGGAAGCCCTGTTTGACCCAGTGAGTGGTTAGAGCACAGCACTGTCCCCAAAGCTCAGGATCAGGTCCCAGTTTTTGAGAGTGTGATGACCCGGAGTGTAACACAAACGTAACAAAATCCAAAACTTAAATAAATGTCCTTTAATGCCTCCAACCTGGCCCCACTGTTCAATAATTCTCAATTGGAGATAAAACTTACTCAAAAATAGCCTTCAAAAGAAAGCAATACAGTCCGAATTTAATGAGCAGATAGCGGTGTAATAAAAAAAAACCCAAACAAACTACAATGAAGAAATTTCCACAATGGACCAGGATAAATAATTATCAAATTCAAGGAGATAACAAGGCGCAGTCTGTTGGAAGGATGCCAACCAAGATAACTTCAGCCCAAAATAACACACGTTTTGCTTTTGGCAAGGCTGTGTTGTAACCATCTCTCTTATATACTATTCTCCCCAGCTGCAACTAATGAGGGAGATCATGGCCGCTTCCTCTCTCGTAAGCCAAGTTGTTTCCTTCTTCATTCCTCCCTGCATGTCTTAGGATGTAGCGGGGGTGGGATGGACCTGGTTCTTCCTCTGACTGCGCAGTCGGCCTGTGCCCTTCCCCAGCCTCCTCCACAACCTCCGGAGCCCCACCTCCACTCCCTGTCGGCTGCTCCTCCTCTCCCTCAGAGTCCGACTCTACCAAGGGCATGACAGAGGGCCTCCCAGGTTGAAGAGGGCTGACCCAGAGCCCCTTCTAGTAGAAGAGAATAACAGAGTTGGAAGGGGCCTTGGAGGTCTTCTAGTCCAACCCCCTGCCTAGGCAGGAAACCCTACACCACTTCAAACCAATGGTTCTCCAATCTCTTCTTGAAAACCTCCAGTGTTGGAGCATTTACAACTTCTGGAGGCCAGTCGTTCCGCCGGTTAATTGTTCCAACTGTCAGGAAATTCCTCCTTAGTTCTAAGTTGCTTCTCTCCTGGATGAGTTTCCACCTGTTGCTTCTTGTCCTGCCTTCAGGTGCTTTGGAGAATAGCTTGACTCCCTCTTCTTTGGGGGCAGCCCCTGAGATATCGGAACCCTGGTATCTTGCCGACTCTAGTCTTTCTTTTCATTAAACAATGAAAAGTTTTCACCTCAAGGAAAACTACGCGATTCACTTCGAGCGCTGTTTCTCCAACTTGGCAACTTGAAGATGTGCTCCTTGGGGTATTGTGGGAGTTGGGAGCCCACGTATCGTCACGTTGCGAGGTTGCAGAAACACGTTATCTAGAGCAGAGCTTCGGGAGATGTTCTCCGACCAAAAGTCCTTTTCCAGTTGAAATTATTAAAGTTGTTTTTTTTCCCTTCCTGGGAAAATACCTGTGACTTCAGCAGGACTGTGCTGCCTGCGCTGGCAGTGAGAGCAATTAAGCAGTGAGACAGGCGTTGCCCTTGGACGTTGTGGGACCTTCATCCCTGGAGGCTTTCAAGAAGAGACTGGACTGCCATTTGTCAGAAATGGTGTAGGGTCTCCCGCTTGGACAGTAGTGTTGGACTAGATGACCCGCAAGGTCCCTTCCAACTCTTATTAATCTGTGAAATGATAGGGTTTCCTGCTTGGATGGGGGGTTGGACTAGATGACCTACAAGGTCCCTTCCAACTCTTATTAATCTGTGAAATGATAGGGTTTCCTGCTTGGATGGGGGTTGGACTAGATGACCTAAAAGGTCCCTTCCAACTCTTATTAATCTGTGAAATGATAGGGTTTCCTGCTTGGATGGGGGGTTGGACTAGATGACCTAAAAGGTCCCTTCCAACTCTTATTAATCTGTGAAATGATAGGGTTTCCTGCTTGGATGGGGGTTGGACTAGATGACCTAAAAGGTCCCTTCCAACTCTTATTAATCTGTGAAATGATAGGGTTTCCTGCTTGGATGGGAGGGTTGGACTAGATGACCTAAAAGGTCCCTTCCAACTCTTATTAATCTGTGAAATGATAGGGTCTCCTGCTTGGATGGGAGGGTTGGACTAGATGACCTACAAGATCCCTTCCAACTCTTATTAATCTGTGAAATGATAGGGTTTCCTGCTTGGATGGGAGGGTTGGACTAGATGACCTACAAGGTCCCTTCCAACTCTTATTAATCTGTGAAATGATAGGGTTTCCTGCTTGGATGGGAGGGTTGGACTAGATGACCTACAAGGTCCCTTCCAACTCTTATTAATCTGTGAAATGATAGGGTTTCCTGCTTGGATGGGAGGGTTGGACTAGATGACCTACAAGGTCCCTTCCAACTCTTATTAATCTGTGAAATGGCGTAAGATCTGCTGCTTAGATGGGGGGTTGGACTAGATGACCTTCAAGGTCCCTTCCGACCCTGTTAAGGATGGGGAACAACCGCTCCTTAGGACCCTACAGGCTGCAGAAAGCACACCCTTTGCAGCCGGCAGGAGCCCAAAATCTAAAGCCAGTTGCTTGGGAATCCGTTTTGTTTTGGTTTTTTTTATCTTCCGCTTTTCGCATGCAGAAACAGCTTCCCATAACCAAAAAAAAAACCCACAACCCTTTCGTGACA
Source organism: Pseudonaja textilis (assembly GCF_049901715.1). Classification (NCBI taxonomy): domain Eukaryota; kingdom Metazoa; phylum Chordata; class Lepidosauria; order Squamata; family Elapidae; genus Pseudonaja; species Pseudonaja textilis. The sequence goes on from NC_142002.1 coordinate 17,751,999, forward strand.
AAGCTTGGGTGAGAACGAAACATCGTGTCCATGCCAGGCTGGGTTAGGTACCATCCTTCTGGCTGCAAAATCCTTGCGTGCCAGGCAGCCTGTACCTCCCAAGTCTTCTTTTCCTGGACACACCCTGCCTATCTCAGGCGAAAAAACTCCGCCGGCAAAAAAACAGCCGGCAGGAAAGGTGCCGATGACTGGCTAAGATCTCGATCAGCAAACAGTACCCAGCGCTCACCTTAGTCAAGAGCAGGGCTGGGCGACTATGGCCCTTTTATGAATTACGGACTTCAACTCCCAGAATTCCTGAGCAAGCCATGCTAGCTCAGGAATTTGGGGAGTTGAAGTCCACAAGTCATCAAGGGGGCCATAGTTGCCCACCTCGGGTCAAGAGGTTCGTTCGTTTCTCAGGGACACCAGGAGGAGGAGGAGAGGCCGCTGGGCTCCTTCTCGCTCAGGCGGGAAAGCCGGGGTCGAAAAGAAGCGTGGCCCCCATGAGGTCATCCCCTCGTTTGCTGGGGTTTGGGAAGGGATCAAGTAGAAACCTGCAGGCTGTGGTTGAAAAAATAATAATAATAATAATCAGATAACAGCTAACAGATCATCAGAATTGGAAAGGACCTTATAGGTCATCTAGTCCAACCCCCACCCCCGTCTAAGCAAGAGACCCTACGCCATTTCACAGATGAACAAGAGTTGGAAGGGACCTTGTAGGTCATCTAGTCCAACCCCCTGCCCAAGCCAGTGGGCTTGTTTATTTACTGTCACTGTATATATACATGTTTCTTATTTTGTGACTATACATTATTTTTATCCTTATGGAGTCTGATTCTGTGGGGGAGAGTGAGCAGCTGACAGGGAGTGAGAGTGTGGCTCTGGTGGCTCTGGTGGCTCTGGAGGAAACGGGGGAAGGGCACAGTCCGGCTGGGAACTCAGAGGAAGACCCAGGGCCACCTCCTTTTCATCCTAGGGAGGAATGTAGGGAGGAATAGAGAAGGGACCAACATGGCTTATGGGAGAGAAAAAGGCCCTGATCCCTTTCATTAGTTGCAGCTGGGAGAACAGGATATAAGAGGGGTGTTTGCACGCAGCTCCTTGCTGGAAGCAAAGCGTGCATTATCTTTGTCGAGGCTTTCTGGGTTTTGCCGTCCACCCACCTGTGTGTGCTTCGTTATCTTTTGAAAGCCTGCAATTGATTACCCTGGCCTGTCGTGTTAATTACTTCAGTGTGGTTTGTGTTGGTTTTTTTTTATTTCTAATTATCTTTACTTTGGGTTCGGACTGCATTTCTGTCCTTCGTAGACTGTTTTTTGAAGAGTTTGATCTCCAGCCGAGGATAATTTGACATTGGGGCCCAAGTTGGAGGCGTGAAAGGGAATTTATTCTACTTTTGTGACTTTGTTATTTTTGTGTCACACCCCTTTGGGTCATCACACTAATCATGGATAAACCTAAGAAAAGAAAAGTTTCAGAAGAAAACAGAATCTTTAATTCAACTACTTATGCTAGTTTTGTGGCCGCTCAGGAAATAATCAGGGGTTTTGTGGCTCCCAGGTCCAAATGGATCTTCGAGTGTTTAAGGTTGCTGACTCCTGGTCTAGAATTATATTTTATTTTTCAACCTGACCCTTGGGTGAGATATTCACTCCTACATTTAAATAAACAAGGATATTGTTCTGGACGGATAATCCTCAGCTTACAACAATCGTTCGTTCAGGGACCATTTTTTTTAAGCACTGAAAAAAGGGACCCAGGGACACTTTTTTCACACTTACGACCGTGGCAAGCATCCCCGTGGTCATGCGATCCAAAATGCAGCCGCGTGGCAACCAGTTCGCATTTACAATGGCGGCGGTGTCCCGGGGGTCCTGTGAACCGCTTTTGGGACCTCCTGACCAGTCAAGCCAAAGGGAAGCCTGTTTCACTTAACAACCATGTGTCTCGCTTAATGACTGTGGCCTAAAAAAGGGTCACAAAACAGAGCGAAACTCACTTCATAACCGTCTCGCTTGGCAAGAATATTTGCGGGCTCAATTGTAGTTGGGAATCAGGGACTATCTGTACTCCTAATACTTTCTCTCTCTCTCTCTCTCTCTCTCTCTCTCTCTCACACACACACACACACACACACACACACACACGTTTATTTGTTCTCCCTGAGCAGGGCGATTGCAAAAGAGACAGCTAAGATTTCTTTGGCTGCGCAAAAGAATAAACTCGCCAGAAAACCCTCCACAGACCACAGCGATGGTTCCCTGGTTCCTTCCTAGCTGGAGAGCTCTCCTTGTTTTCTCAAAGTTGCTTTTTCAAAAGGCAACTGGGCTGTTTTTTTCCTTGAGGAGGAAGAAGAAGAAGAAGAAGAAGGAGGAGGAGGAGAAGGAGAAGAAGAAGAAGAAGAAGAAGAAGAAGAAGAAGAAGAAGAAGAAGAAGAAGAAGAAGAAGAAGAAGAAGAAGAAGAAGAAGAAGAAGAAGAAGAAGGAGGAGGAGGAGGGGGAGGAGAAGGAGAAGGAGAAGAAGAAGAAGAAGAAGAAGAAGAAGAAGAAGAAGAAGAAGAAGAAGAAGAAGAAGAAGAAGAAGAAGAAGAAGAAGAAGAAAACATTTCGCTTCTCATCTGAGAAGCTTCATCCGTTCTGATGGTGGGAACTGATGAAGCTTCTTAGACAAGGAGTGAAATGTTTTCCTCCTCCTTTCTCTTCTTCCTTCTCCTCTTCTTTCTCTCCTCCTCTTCTTCTTCTTCCCCTTCTTCTTTTCTTCTTCTTCCTTTCCTCTTCCTCTCTTCCACTTCTTCTTCCTTTCTGTCCTCTTCCTTTTCTTCTTCCTCTTCCTCTCCTCCTCCCCTTGTTCTTCTTCTTCCTCTTCTTTTTCTTCATCCTCTTCCTCTCCTCCTCTCCCTGTTCTTCTTCTTCTCCTCCTCCTCCTCTTTCTTTCTTTCTTTCTTTCTGCTTCTTCTTCCTCTTTTTCCTCCTCCTCCTCTTTCTTCCTCTTCTTCTTCTTCTTCTTCTTCTTCTTCTTCTTCTTCTTCTTCTTCTTCTTCTTCTTCTTCTTCTTCTTCTTCTTCTTCTTCTTCTTCTTCTCCTTCTCCTTCTCCTTCTCCTTCTTCCTCCTTCTCTTCCTTCCTCAAGGAAAAAAAACAACCCAGTCCCGTTGCCTTTTGAAGAAGCACCTTGGAGGCAACTATGACCTGGACGAATGCCCATAAACACACTTCCTCGATTTTGTTCTTGTCGGCCCCACGACGGCCAGCTCCGTCTCCCTGGCTGTCCCATCACCAGGGGGACCCCATCACTCCAGGGCCTGTTTATCTGTACAGGAAAGAGCTTCTCACGCAGGAGTGTGATCTTTTGACCTCCAGGAGTTTTTAAAAAATATATATCTTGCCCTCCGGCCTGAAAGCAGCAAGGATGGTAATCTTTAACCTCAAGCCACTTTGCACACAATCACACGCAAGCCTACACAACCGCAAATAACTTTTTCCCTGCTTTAACGGCGGGGCTCTTATCCCTTCTGAAGCACAGGGCCATTCTGACTTCCACCCCAAGCAATTAGAAATGTTGGGTGGTTTTTTTTTAAATAGGGTGCCAGGTTCAAAATGAACCCCCTTTTTTCCAGGGGTGGGATTCAAAAATCCCAACAATGGGTTTGCTGCCCGGTTGCTAGGTGGGTGTAGCCACAGTGGGCATGGCCTCCTGAAATGTCCCGTTTCCGGCTTCCGGTGGGCCTCCAGAGCCCGGGGGGGTCATTTTCATCCCTTGGGAGGGTGAAAAGAGCCTCCTGTGGGTTCTGGAGGCCCCCCGGAAGCTGGAAAGAGGCCCATTTCCGGACTTCCGGAAGGCCCAATAGCGGTAACTGGAAGAGGGATCTTGGAGTCTTAGTGGACAACCGGCTAAATAGGAGCCAGCCGTGTGCAGCGGCAGCCAAAAAAGCCAGTGCAACCCTAAGTTGCATTAATAGAGGGATACAACTGAGATCAAGGGAGGTACTAATACCACTCTGTAAAGCCTGAGTAAGGCCACACCTAGAGTCCTGCATCCAGTTTTGGTCCCCACACTTATAAAAAAGGATGTTGAGAACTCTAGAAAGGGTGCAGAGAAGAGCAACCAGGATGATGAGGGGACTGGAGGCTAAAACATATGAAGAACGGTTGCAGGAACTGCGCCTGGCTAGTCTAGTAAAGAGAATGAGAAAAGGAGGGAAGGAAGGAAAAAGGAAAGGGAGAGAATGAGAAAGGGAAGAAAGGATGGAAGGAAGGAAGATAAGAAAAGGGGAATGAGAAAGGGAGGAAAGGATGGAAGGGAGGAGGATAAGAAAAGGGGAATGAGAAAAGGAAGGAGGAAAAAAAATAAGAAAAGGGAAGGAATGAGAAAGGGAGGAAAAGATGGATGGAAGGAAGGAAGATAAGAAAAGGGAAGAGAAGGAATGAGAGGGAGGGAGGGAGGGAAGAAGAAGGGAAGGAAGGAAGTAAAGAGAGTAAGAAAGAGAGAGAGAAAGAAAGAAAAGAAAGAGGAGGCAAGGAAGGAAGGAGAGAAAAGTTTGAGAAAGAGGGAAGAAGGAAAGAGCAACCCTCGGGACGCAACGCCATCTACAAGGACTGGCGGGCCTTTCGAGGCCATCTAGTCTCACCCCCACACTTGCCCCACCGAACCGGGCTGCCCACCCGCCACAGAGCGCCTCTCTGTCCCCCCGCCGAAGTGCGTGTCAAGGGCGAAGCGGCGCGGCGTCTCCTCCCCAGGCTCCGCTCCGCACGCGAAGCAGACATGGCAAAGGTCTCCGCCTCCTCTTCCCGCCTTGCCCCATCGCGTGCCTGGGCGGCGGCGGGACAGCACCGGGGCCAAGCAGCGCCACCCGGCTGGAGCCAGCGGAAGGAAACCACCCCCCCGCCCTCTTTTTCGCACGCCATCGCCTCCGCCCCGGCTCAGCCCGAGACCCCCGTCGGGTCCCCGCTCCGCCTCCAGTCAAAGTCACCGGATGGCTTCTTTCTGCTTTCCCGAATTTGGCTATAGATTAGGGGCGCCCACCCTTCAATCAGAAGACAGCCGGGAAAGGGTCCTTGGAGGTCTTCTAGTCCAGCCCGCCCCCCTGCTCCAGCAGAAGACCCTAGAATAGACCATTTCAAATGGGTAGCTGTCCAGTCTTGTCTAAAAAAAAACCTCCAGCGATCAATCAATCAATCAGAATACAGCTTGGAAAGGGACCTTGGAGGTCTTCTAGTCCACCCCCCCTGCTCCAGCAGGAGTCCCTATACAATTTGAGACAAGTGGCTGTCCAGCCTCTTGGTAAAAACCTCCAGGGATGGAGCAACCTCAATTTCTGGAGGCAAGTTGTTCCACTGGTTAAATAACTTTTTAAGAGTTGTTGCGGACTTCAACTCCCAGAATTCCCCAGCTAGGACTTTTAAAAGTTTGAAACACGCTGGATTAGACCGTCATATATTCCCCCTTTGGAAATTGACCCAGTGAAAAATACATTTGAGATGTGAAAAAGATATTAAAGATCTGGGGGAAAAAAAATAATATTTAAAAAGTGTGGACTTCAACTTCCAGAAATTCCCCAGCCAGGGGGATTCTGGGAGTTGAAGTCCACCCATTTTAAAAGAGCCAAGTTTGAAACACATTGCATTAGACAACCATACATTGTTCACCTTTTCGAAATTTACCAAGTGAAAATACATTTGAGATGTGAAAACATGTTAAAAGATCTGGAACAATGTGTTTAAAATTAAACCTAATAATGACATTCAAAACGTGTGGACTTCAGCTCCCAGAATCCTGCAGCCAGTTCTCCCACCCAGGGGAATGCTGGGAGTTGAAGTCTTACCCATCTTAAAGTAGCTAAATTGGAAACACACTGAATGACGCTGTCACACAGATTAGCTTTGGGAAATCTGCCAAGTTAGAAGGCATTTGAGACGCGAAAACACATTTCTGATCTGGGGAATAATATTTAATATTTAAAATGATATTTTAAAAACATCTGTGGCCTTCGACTCCCAGAATTCCCCAGCCGGGGGGGGGGGACAGGAGGGAATTCTGGGAGTTGAAGTCCACCTGTTTTAAAAGAGCCAAGTTTGCAACACAACTGGATTAGACCCTGATATACACAAGCTTTTGAAAAACAAACCAAGTGACAATAAGGTCTAGGTATGGTTAGAAAATAGAGATAAAAACTGAAACAGAATGATCAAATAGGAGAATACTCAAGATAGTGATACCTAGACATGTAGATATGTAGAATAAATATAGATATTAATAATCACCGATGAGAGATATGTATATAGTAATTATTGATGATAAGTATATATATATATAAAACAACTATTGGAGATGTGTACGAACAGCGGATAGAAATATGAGACAATAACAGAGGCGGATGTAAATGCTGTCGAAAATGTAATGACGATTTGTATTAATAGAAAACAATAAAAAAAATATTATTTAAAAAAGAAAGAAAATAAGGTCTAGGTAGAAGGGGTCGGTGTGCTGAGTCACACATTTAAGGTTTGATAGAAAAGCCTGGGGATTTTCCGATGAAGGCCTCTTAATTTGGGGCTGGTGTGTGTGTGTGTGTAGTGTGTGTGCCACCGCAGCGGTGCCCTCTTGTTCTGGAAGTTTCGGGTCCTCCTTTTTCCTGACCTGGGCGTTCCAATTACTTCCCACTTTTGTTTCCTCGGAAAGGACAGCAGCCATGGAGGGCAAAGACTGGCCTTGGTGCTTCTCACGCAAAGCTGAGCAAACATCTGACTCCCTTTGCTCCAGGGCTGGCAAACAAAAAACACACACACACAAAAAAAAGGAAGAGGCTCTAGACATCTTTACCTCAGGAGTAAATCGGCTCCAAAACAAAAATAAAAATAAAAATCAAAGCATGAAAAAGGGGGATCTTTAAGAGCCCAGATAAGAGAAACCGGAGAGATAAGACACCAGTGTGCCTGTCGGCTCTTGCTAAGGCTGTGTGCATGCACAACCTGATAAGTCCTGGCTAAACCGAAATAAATAGGCGGCTGTGGCTTTGCACAACTGTCAGATTTGAAAACGGGGCGGTTTGTGGCTCGGATTCAGGGCTTTGAATGAAGGGGGGTGAAGTGTCACTGTTTTTTTGGGGGAGGCTTCCGATTCTATTAGAGTTTATCGTTCCAGTTATGATTTCAATAAAGGAGAATATTTATAGCTCCGCGGTCTCTGAGCTTGCTTCTTTTCTCGCAGACATTTCATGACCCAACTAGGTAACATCATCAGTGCTAGGAGGAGGAGGAGGAGGACTGTGGGGTCCTTGTTGCTCTCTGAGCTTGCTGGTTTTCTCACAGACATTTCATGACCCAACTAGGTAACATCATCAGTGCTAAAAGGAGGAGGAGGAGGAGGACTGTGGGGTCCTTGTTGCTTCTTTTCTTTCAGACATTTCATGACCCAACTAGGCAACATCTTCCATGCTAAGAGGAGGACTGTGGAGTCCTTGGTGCTTATTTTCTTGCAGACGTTTCATTACCCAACTGATGATGTTACCTAGTTGGGTCATGAAATGTCTGTGTGAGAAAAAAAAGCAAGCTCAAGAGAGCACCAAGGACTCCTCAGTTATGATTTCTTTGTCCAAACCCTGGTTCTTCTTTGCACCCCATAAGAGGATGTGCCCGCAAAGACCAGCGGGCTGCACGCATGCGCATGCTGAGGAGCTGCTGTTCTGGTTTTGGGCGCTCCCGCACTCACAAAATCCAGCTGGAGGGCACGGAACCCAGAAGAGCAATGGCCGACAGCTGGCGTGCCCAGAGAGATGGCTCTGTGTACCACTTCCAGCACTCATGCCATAGATTCGCCATCATGGCCATAGAGTCCCCTCCTGGCCACGCGGTGTTCCACCCCCAAACCGGAAGCGCTTCTCAAAACTGTTCTGCACCGACTAGCGACAGGGAGCAAAGGTATGAAAGAGCCACACGTGGCTCCAGAGCTATGGATGGCCGACCCCTGCACCAGACAGACGAACAAGGTTGTACTCCTTCCTTGGTTCTACTTGACGTCAACTGGACACTGGGTTGGGGTGGGCACAATGCTGGAGAATGTGCCATGTCCTTGCAGGGAAACTTCGATTTGGGACGTAGAACTGTCCATCTTGCTGTATTGCCTGGCGTTTACTTTAAGCACCACTGTGCAGATGTCTGGGGGCAGAAGGGTGGGGGGCAGAGAGATTCCTTTGCTGGCTGAGGAGAAAAGAGAGTCGGACTCCAACCTGCTAAAAGTTGGATTTGCAAATAATAATAATAATAATAATAATAATAATAATAATAATAATAATAATAATAATAATAATAGGAAGAAGAAGAAGAAGAAGAAGAAGAAGAAGAAGAAGAAGAAGAAGAAGAAGAAGAAGAAGAAGAAGAAGAAGAAGAAGAAGAAGAAGAAGAAGAAGAAGATGATGATCAGGTTGAGAAGGTTCTGGATGCAGAGTCTGCAAACTCTGCAAAGAAATGCAGACTCTGCAAAGAAGCGGATGAAATCATCGATCACATACTGAGCTGTTGCAAGGCAACCGCTCAGACTGAACTACAAACAACGTCACAACACAGTCGCTCAGAGGGTCCACTGGAACCTTTGTCACAGCTACCACCTGCCTGTAGCAAAGAACTGCTGAGAAAGGGGTCGAAAATGAGCATGCAAAAACTAGTGTGGGACTTCCGAATACAGACTGACAAAGTTTTGGAACACAACACCCCGGATGTCACGATTGTGGAAAAGAAAAAAGTGTGGATCACCGACATTGCCATACCTGGTGACAGCAGAATCGACGAGAAACAACTTGAAAAAATCACCAAATATCAATCAGGACTTGAGAATCGAACTGCAAAGACTCTGGCATAAACCAGTTCAGGTGGTTCCAGTGGTACTGGGCACACTGGGTGCTGTGCCTAAAGACCTAGGCAAAAACAATTAGCGCTGACGAGATCACCATTGGTCAGCTGCAGAAGGCCACCTTACTGGGATCTGCTCGCATAATCCGCGGATACACCACACAGTCCTAAACGCTTGGGAAGGGTTTGACTAGTGATTTGTGATACGAAACCCAGCATGGTTATCTTGTTTGCTGTGTACGCTGCCGTTTTTTTTTTGTATAATAATAATAATAATAGTAGTAATAGCAGTAATAATAGTGATAATAGTAATATATAAACAATGGTTGCTGGAATTGGGTAGGTCTATTTGATGAAAAGAAGGATTAAGGGGGGACACGATAGCAGTCTTCCAATATCTCAGGGGCTGCCCCAAAGAAGAGGGAGTCAAGCTGTTCTCCAAAGCACCAGAAGGCAGGACAAGAAGCAACGGGTGGAAACTAATCCAGGAGAGAAGCAACTTAGAACTAAGGAGGAATTTCCTGACAGTGAGAACAATTAATCAGTGGAACAATTTGCCTCCAGAAGTTGTGAATGCTCCAACACTGGGAGTTTTTAAAAAGATGTTGGACAGCCATTTGTCTGACGTGGTGTATGGTTTCCTGCCTAGGCAGCGGGTTGGACTAGAAGACCTTCAAGGCCCCTTCCAACTCTGATATTCTATTATATTCTGTTCTGTTCTATTCTATTCTATTCTCTATTCTATTTTCTATTCTATTCTAGTCTATACTATTCTATTATATTTTCTATTCTATTCTATTCTACTTTATTCTATTCTATTCTTTATTCTGATATTTTATTCTATTCTATTCTTTATTCCGATATTCTATTTTATTCTTTATTGTACTATTCTGTTCTATTCTATTCTTTATTCTGATATTTTATTCTATTCTATTCTTTACTCTGGTATTCTATTCTATTCTATTCTATTCTATTCTATTCTGTTTTCTATATTCTTTCCTATATTCTATTCGGTTTCGTTCTGCTCTGCTCTCTTATTATTCGCTTCTCTGTCTCAAGGGAAAGCAAGAATGAGAGCTTTCAGGCAAAGAAAGCGCAACCAGCTTCGCCCCAGCCCAAAAAGCACCACGGACGAGGCGCGTCCGGTCCCGGCGAAACCCAACCCGGGTTCGCAGAAGAAGAAGAAGAAGACGAACCGCTGTCACCTGACCCGAAACCTCCCGGCCAATCAGAGCCCGAGGAGGGGCCTGGAAGCCTTTGGAACCGAGCGGGTGCTTTAAAAAGCCAGCCAAGTTGTACGCTCCGCTTTAAACCCCGGGCATCTTCGCCGGATGAAGCTGGGCAAAAAAAAAAAAGCGGAGCGACGCCGGAGTGAAGCCGTTTTCGGCGCCGGGCGAGCGAATCCAGAGCGGGTCGGCGATCCGCGCTTCCATTTCCACCGCCGTTTTTCAACGTGGGGATGAACCCAGCACGCGTGTCTTTCTGAAAACTCCTGCCTTTCATTGAGACGCGATCCGGCGGCTTGTTTCTTTTTTTTTTACATTTATTTTTTCTGGGTAAGTCCAGGAGGGAAGCGAATTTTCTTTTCTGTTTTTTTAATGTTTTTTTTAATTTAAATAGTTTTTTTTTTTAACCTTTAACATCCCACAAAAGTGCTTGGGGGAACAGTGTATTTAGTCTGGGTCAGTGTACTTTAGGTACAATACAAATAACAATAATAATACCATTTAGGGATATAGAATAATAATAATCTCAACTCCTAACATAGTAACCTATCCCTAGTAGAACAGAATAGAATAACAGAGTTGGAAGGGACCTTGGAGGTCTTCTAGTCCAACCCCCTGCCTAGACAGGAAACCCTCTACCATTGCAGACAAAGGGGTATCCAACCGCTTCTTTAAAACGTCCAGTTTTGGAGCATTTACAACTTCTGGAGGCCAGTTGTTCCACAGGTGAATTGCTTTAGCAGTCAGGAAATTGCTTTAAAAAAGAGAGAGGGGTTAAAAGATTGGCGTGAGTTAGACAATAAATCTTCCTTGCCTGCAGAAATTGTGAGTGCTCCAACGTTGGGAGTTTTTAAGAAGAGACTGGGCAACCTTTCGTCTGCAATGGTATAAGTTTTCCTGCTTGAGAAGGGGGTTGGACTAGATGGCCTCCGAGGTCCCGTCCAACTCTTTTATTCTATTATTGTGTTGCTGGAATTGGGTATGTCTGGTTTAATGAAAAAGAAGGACTAGGGGAGACGTGATAGCAGTCTTCCAATATCTCAGGGGCTGCCCCAAAGGAGAGGGAGTCAAGCTATTCTCCAAAGCACCTTAAAGGCAGGACAAGAAGCAATAAGGATGGAAACTAACCAAGGAGAGAAGCAAGTTAGAACTAAGGAGAAATTTTCTGACTGTTAGAACAATTAAACAGTAGAATGATGTGCCACAATAAGTTGTGGGTGCTCCATCAGTGGAGGTTTTTAAGAAGAGACTGGACAGCCATTTGTCTTTGGTGGTGTAGGGTTTCCTGCCTAAGCAGGGGGTTGGACTAGAAGACCTCCAAGGTCCCTTCCAACTCTATTTTTCTTTTTTTTTCTTTTCTTTTCTTTTCTTTTCTTTTCTTTTCTTTTCTTTTCTGTTCTTTCTCTTTCCATTACATTCCATTCTATTCTAAGGCCCCTTCCAACTCTATTCTATTCTATTCTATTCTATTCTATTCTATTCTATTCTATTCTATTCTATTCTATTCTATACTATTCTATTCTATTCTATTCTATATATTTTACATTCTATTTTGTTCCATTCTATTTTTATTCCTTATTCTATACTTATTATTCTGTTCTGTTCTACTCTATTCTATTCTGTTTATACTCTATTCTTATTCCTTTATTCTTATTATTCTGTTCTGTTCTGTTCTGTTCTGTCCAGTTCTATTCTATTCTATTCTATTCTATTCTATTCTATTCTATTCTATTCTATTCTATTCCATTCCATTCCATTCCATTCCATTCCATTCCATTCCATTCCATTCTCTATTCTATTCCTACTTTATTTTTATTCCTTATTCTATTCTATTCTTTCCTATTTCTATTCTATTCTTCTATATATAAAACGAAAGAGGTGTTTTTACGACGTTAAAAAGATGACCACAAACACAGTATAAAATAATAGATCTAGAAATATAAAACTCACCCCGTTCCTTTCTTCTCTTCTCCTTGGCTCCTCAGCAGGCCACAATATTTCGGGAAGATGACGTCTGTATTGGCCCGAAGCCAAAGCCTGCTCTCTGTCCCAGAAATCTTGATCAGCGCAGCTGTTTTCTGCCTGCTGCTCCTTCTCTTCAAAACCCGGCAACGGATCCCAGCGGGGTTAAGGAAGCTCCGAGGGCCGAGGGGGTATCCCTTTATTGGAAACATCTTGGACCTGGGGAAAAACCCTCACCTGGCTTTGACCGGGCTGAGCCAGAAGTATGGAGACATCATGCTCATTCACCTCGGCGCAAGGCCGGTCGTGGTGCTGAGTGGGTTAGAAACCATCAAGCAAGCTCTGGTGAAGCAAGGGAGCGACTTTTCCGGGCGCCCAGACCTCTACAGCTTCCAGTTCATTGGTGATGGACAGACGTTTACCTTTGGTCACAATTCCGAGGAAAGCTGGCGTGTTCGCCGAAGGCTGGCCCAGAACGCACTCAAGACCTTCGCGGGCTCCACCAGCCCAAACTCATCGATGTGCCTGCTGGAGGAACATGTCTCCAAAGAAGCGGAGTACCTGGCCGCCAAGTTCCGAAATCTGATGAAGGAGAAGGAGAGCTTTGAGCCCTTCCAGTACGTGGTCATCTCCGTGGTCAACGTCATCTGCGCCATGTGTTTCGGCAAGCGTTACGACCACGAGGATCAGGAACTTTTGAAGATAGTGGACATCAACAACGATTTTGGGCTGGTGGCCGCCTCCGGAAACCCGGCTGATTTCTTCCCGATCCTCCAATATCTTCCCAGTCGCAGCATGGAGGCTTTCAAAGATCTCAACCGGAGATTCAACGTGTTGATGAAGAAGCTGGTGGAAGAACATTATGAGGGCTTTGACAAGGTGTGTCATTAGAGATTAGGAATATATAGATATAGATATAGATATGGAATATATACAAGGCTTAGAGGGGAGCATTGGAAGGGGGTTATATCTTGACTTGACTTGAGTTGACTTGACTTGACTTTATTGTCATTGCATCTCGTACAACGAAATCAAACACCATCTTCAGTGCACATCATGACCATGAACATGAAAATAAACACAAACACACATCCTTCACACATTGAACCAGAAATCACCAACACTGTACCAACACCGCACTATACAGCAGAATTCAACAGAGCTCCTGCCCTGGGATAGAAGCTGTTTTTCAGCCTATTTATTTACTGAGTTAACCAAGATGGCCGAACATGCTAAGCAAAGCAAAGTAGGCATATCATGGCTTGATGTGATATATGAATTCCAGCACTGTGGTTTCAATATGACCTGAGTCAGCAGAGTATCTGGACCCAGCCAATCCTGGCTTATTCAACAAACCACGGTTAACCAATACTCAGTGAGAATGACTCCTAATGACCTAGTTGCAGGAAAAAAAAGTTTGACAATGTGGTCATCTAAATAACAAGGTGGGGGTTCTTTGTGAAATCGGGAGTCGTGTGGTCTGGAAGTTGGGGGTCACATTTGTCCTTCTGGTCTGTATTGCAGAATAACATCCGAGATATCACGGACTCCCTCATCAGCTTCTGCCAGGATAAAAAACCAAACTTAAACGCCAAGGATGCCCTGGAGGATAAGAACATTGTTGGTATCGTCAACGAACTCTTTGGAGCTGGTAAGAAACCCTTGTCCTAAAAGCCTTTTTCTCCTTCCCCATTTGCTGATCATTCCAGTACCATCCATTTGACAGACAGGTGTCAATGCATTTAAAGAAAATAAACCTTTTCTAGCCATCAAGTCCCGTCTCTGGTTCGTAACTCCCCCAGTTGCATAAATTGGGTCCTATGGTTCCATGTTTCTCAGCCATTACTGTATCTTCCCTGGGTTTTTTGGGTCAAGACATAATTTGACAGATGGAAAGGGGGATGAATCCTCTTCCTCATCTCCGGTAGTCTTGCATACGATAATGACATTTTTAACTTGGGAGGGTATAACATTTTTTTTTTTTCAATAGAGTCCTCCAGATTTAATTTAACCCTATCATCTGGAGACTTTTGAGAAGGAGTAGTACAGTGGCGCAGAAGTGGAGCTTCAGGCTAAAAACCTTTGGCAACTTGCAAAAACAATGCCATTCCCTCAAGCCGCTTCCTGACCATGCTTGATTTTATTCTCCAAACTGAGCTAAGGCACGGGGGCTTAGCAAAATGTTTGAACCCGGGAAGCATCAAAGCCCCTGATGAGTTAGCATTAGGCACGGCTTACATGTGTACGGTTAAACAAAAGCATTTAACACCATCCAATCTGCAATTACTATGTTTGATGCTTAAATGCTTTTTTTCTTTTTTGTGTCTGTTCAGGATTTGATACTGTCACTACTGCCCTGTCCTGGTGCCTTCTGTATCTGGTGACTTACCCAGAAATCCAGAAGAGAATTCAAGAAGAACTAGGTAAATTACAAATCTGTCGACTTTTAAAAAGTCCCCTTTCCAAGAGTGGCTTTCCATCCATCTTCTGTTCTTATCTATTTACTTATCTGTATCCCATTCTTATTGTTTTTACAAATAACCCCAGGTGCTGAATATATCCAACACACCTCCTATTTGGGGATATTGGGGTGGGAGAGAGTGATTGGCCCAAAGTCACCCAGCTGGCTTTTGTGGGACTTGAACTCACCATCTCCTATTATTATTACCTTTATTGTCAGAGTGCAACATGTGTACAGTGAGATTGTATTTTACGTGCCTTCACCAGCAGACCAAACGGTTCTTTATTTCTGTTTTTCGTCTGACCCACAGACCAAATCATTGGAAGAGAAAGGACCCCCAAGCAATCTGACCGTGCCATGCTGCCTTATTCTGAAGCTTTTATGTACGAGATGTTCAGACATTCGTCCTTCATTCCCTTCACAATCCCTCATTGGTAAGATTGATTTGTCTGGAGAGTAACTTATGTTAGAAAATCAGAGGTCACTATGACACAAAGGAGTTAGCAAGTGATCCAGGGCCTTGAGTCTCACTTTCCAGAGAGTTTGGAACAAATATATGAGAGAAGAGCAGGCGTAGTTAAGCTTGTCACCAGCTTAGAGTTGTTAGGTCGCCACCAACGGTCCAAATCCCAGCCCTCTTGAATTCCCTTGACTCTTCTCTAAGCGCCAAATTAATATAGAACTTTAATTGACTAGATTCTTTTGTGCAGGCTAGAACAATAATTCTTATGAACTGCAACTTCACGTAGAGTCCTGATTTTGTTGTGGGTGAACTCAGCTCATTGTGGTAGATGTGTTGTGGATTTCAACCAACTGTGCCTTAGTGTGATGTATGAACACATCTCCAAGGTGACTCTAGAGTAGTAGAAAATATTATTAGTGACTAGCAGGAGATAGCAGTTTGTCAACGGCTAGGCTTGCTATGTGCATAACCTCCATGTTTTTAAAAGAAGTTTATTCAATCTTATCAAAAGAACTGACTGTATTCATGCGGTTCTATTAATAGTAGTCAGCCTGTTACCGCAAATATTTTCTTTCTCTTTAGCACCACTAGAGACACTGCATTGAATGGCTTCTACATTCCAAAAGATACCTGCGTGTTTGTGAACCAATGGCAGGTCAACCACGATCCGTAAGTATTGCCAAGAACAGTTCTCTAACTCCTTGCCAAGGCAAGCAATATAAAAGAATTCTACATGCAATGGATTAAAATCTGGGTTGCTTTTAGGGCCAGGCAGCACCTTAGATGTCAGACATGGCTGCTTTAAAGAGCTGCAGTAAGGGCCTACTGCGATGGGTTCGGACTTGACTTTGCAACTAACAACAGTAAGGGCTAGTATGACACTTTTGCACATTTAAAAAACCCACCTTTGTGGAACTGAGTCAGACTTTTCACAGCCCCTGCTAGCTAGTTGCAATTGTGGTTGTAAGTCAAACTTGAATATCCCCGTATTTGGGATTAAGTAGTAGTAGAAAAAGTAACGAGAGCTTTGGAGGCTTCTTACAAGTCTTTGGGTGGGTGGAAATGCTATCTGGTCCTTCCCATCTTTATTCTAGATTTTCCAGCCTTGGCAACTTCCAGGTTTGTGGACTTTAGTTCCCAGAATGCTCATCGATGGCCATTGCTGGCAGTGGAATTCTGGGATTTGAAGTCCACACACCTGGGAATTTACATTTAGAGGAATTTCGGGCATATGCTGCGTCAATTTAATTCAGATCATTTAACAGAACATCTATTCCTGAAGAGGTATGTGTTGGTACGCTCACAAAAGATCTTACCTGATTGCCAAATCCATTTGGCAATTGGAAGATCTGTCTAAAAGTTGAGACTGGATGACATCTCCGCAAAACCTTACTGGGTTCCATAGAGGTTA
This sequence comes from Pseudonaja textilis, assembly GCF_049901715.1. Lineage (NCBI taxonomy): Eukaryota > Metazoa > Chordata > Lepidosauria > Squamata > Elapidae > Pseudonaja > Pseudonaja textilis. The sequence goes on from NC_142002.1 coordinate 17,768,349, forward strand.
TTATGGAAGGAGCAGATTGGCAAATTTTGGAAGTCTTGTTCCACCCCACAAGTAGTTGCTTTAATCTGGCTAGGCGAAGGACATTTGAATGTGTGGTTTCTCCTCATCTGCTTTGAGAGCTTTGTAAAGGGATAACCACGATCAGGGGGTCTCCAACCTTGGCAACTTTAAGACCTGTGGACTTCAACTCCCAGAATTCCTCAGCCAGTCGGAGGTTGGAGACCCCTGACCAAGATGGTGTGTTTACTTTTTTTATTTTTTTCCCCAGGAAACTTTGGAAGGAGCCTTCTGTTTTCAACCCAGACCGATTTCTTGCAACCGACGGGACAGGAATAAACCGAGTGGAGTGTGAAAAAGTGATGACCTTTGGCTTGGGCAAAAGGCAATGCATTGGACAGAACATCGCAAAATGGGAGGTGTTCCTGTTTCTGACGACTTTGGTGCAAAAACTGGAATTCACTCTGTCTGGCAGAGAGATGATGGATGCAACTCCCCAGTATGGCCTGACCATGAAATACAAGAAATGCGAACACTTCCGGGTTAAGCCTCGTTTCTAGCATGGAAAATCCAGAACGAATGGAGACTGACCCTTGTCCAGAAAGGAAGAAGAGGGGTTACATATTCTAATAGGATTTGTTGTTTGGTTTGGAGTGGCTCAGCCACCCCCAATGATGTTACTAGCTTGCTGCAATATGTATCTGGGGAATTTATATCTTGGGGATAATCTCATTAGGTCTTTTATTAGCGCAAAAGAACGTCCTTTGAATTGTCTCAGAACGTAAATTGATCTAAGCAGGTGCTGGATTTGAACCTTGAATAATCCTGTGTATTTGTGACTGGACAATTCACACTGAACGGAAGGGTTTTCCCAACGTGGCGTTATTTCATGAGGTTCTTGCCACAGGTGTAAAAACTATATAGCAGGTAGAGCTGAGAAGCACAATGATGAATTGTTACAGCTGGGAAGTCTTGCTGAAAAGGCATTTCTAAAATTCTGCGCTTCTATTGGAACGCGGACAGGATTTCCATGTATAATATACAGCATATTCTTTGTATGTCAAAGGTAGAGTCCTTCAGACTCGTTGTCCATGTGCAAGAGGAACGTTATCAACACATCTAGGTACACCAAAGTAGGTAGCCATCCATACGTGCAAATTCCAGTTCTCCTTCTAAGATGCTCAGCCATACAAAATGAAGAAGATGGGTTGTTGTTGTTTTGCAAGGGATAGCATCTGGAATTTTGCAAATAACAGGGAGAGAAGCAGAGTCCAAATCAGGGGTCTCCAACCTTGGGAACTTTAAGACTTGTGGACTTCAACTCCACAAGGTTGGAGACCACCCTGATCTAAATCTTTGCAAGAGGCCGGAAATGCAACCTGGATCTATTTGCAAGAGAACGGGGTGGGGTGGAAGTAGAATTTTGCAAGGTGACATGGGTGGAATCTGGATCTAGATCTTGGCAAAGTAACAAGATCTGGGCCTGGATGTTGGCATAGGGATGTTCTGGTCTAGATCTCCCCAAAGTGGATGGGATCTAAATCATTGCAAGATTACAGGGAAGGAATCAGTCTAGAAAGTAGGCGGGATGGTGCTACCTAAAACCTATCATACACTTGTCTTTATTGGCCATTTATGTCATGACTTTGAACTTGCCGCTGTCTTATCGTAATCTACCTCGCAGGCTTTCTTGTACAAGAAATAATATGTATACCTCCTTGGCATTCTTAAGAGGAAAACTGAAATTAAAATACGACAAAAATGAACTAAGGCATTTTAAGTGTGACAACTAGGGAATTGTGCTTGATAAAGGTGCTTTGAATTATTAAATGCACTTTATGTCTCAATTATCTGCCTAAGAGGCACTGATTCTGCTGAAGTGTGTGTCAAATTCTAGCGTAGATATTAAAATTTAGGGGACCCAGAAGGTCTCTATGAAGCATTGTATATATTGTAAAAATAAAAATAAAAAACGGCTTTCTATGAGATGGTTTTCCAGTTTGTCAATTGCACTTTTGAAGGAAAATCGGATAATATTTTAAAGGGATACAAGCCTTTAGGAAAACAGTCATAAAAATGGCAACCTGATGCTTTTCTGAATAACATGTTGGGGATTTTGAGTTACACATTCTTGTGGATTTTGCTACATGATGAAAAGAGTTTTCCTAGAAAGTTTTGACATTATGACATTTCCAAGATCTGGGTTATGATCTAGCTCAGGGGTCTCCAACCTTGGCAATTTTAAACCTGGAGGACTTCAGCTCCCAGAATTCCCCAGCCAGTTTTGCGGACTTCAATTCCCAGAATGCTGGCTGGGGAATTCTGGGAGTTAAAGTCCTCCAGGCTTAAAATTGCCAAGGTTGGAGACCCCTGAGTTAGCTCACTATTTCTCAACCTTGGTAACTTTTAAGACCCCCTAAACTTCCATGCCCTTGGCAGTTATAAAAATAGAGTAACATAAATGAATACAACTCCCATAAGTCCCCAACTAGGGGGATTCTGAGAGTTGAAGTCCAACGCATCTTAAAAGCATGCGAAGTGAGGAATTCTGGGAATTGGAGTCCTAACTACGTTTAAGGTTGAGAAACGCCCACTGAGCTTCCCGAAGCGTCCCCAAATATCGCCAATGCGCATGCCCAGCACTCGGCCCGAGCCTTTTCTACCCGCCTCTCACGTATGCGCCCTCCGAGTACCTTCCCACGAAGACCATCGCCTGTGCGTCCCATCCCTAGAAAGCCTTAAAAGCGAGGCGGAAGCGGAAGTGACGCCTACTTCCCCTGCTGGGCGACATTTCCGGAGCGAAGGCGTCTGAAGAGAAGAGTCGAGCGAGGCGGAGACTGGAGTCCGCGGTTCCTCGGCTGCTCGTCCCAGGTGTGGAAGCGGTCGCGGGGAGGCCTGTGCGGGGGCCCGCCGGCGTCCTTCTCCGCCGTTCCGAGGGCCAGGGCCGCGGCTGCTCCGCCGCTCCGCTGCTCCGCCGCTCCCCCGCCTGGGGGGCTGTTCAGGCAGAGGCGCGAGGGGAGCGGCCACGCCCCTTTTGGGAGGAGAGTGACGTCACTCCCTTCCCCCAGTTCAGTACATGGGCCAGAATGAAGAGGTTGGGGTCCCCGAAAGGCGAAGACCCGGGTTCGAGTCTCACCTTTGCCATGATGGTCCTGGGGGTGTGTGTGTGTGGCTCCCCCTCCCCCTTAAAAGGGAACTTACTTGGGGGAGTCCTCCCAAGTCCAATGGGGGGAGCCTCCCCCCTCCCCATTTTATCCTCCCCCTGATGGCTGGAGAAGGGAACTGTCCGAAGGGGTTCGCTGGGCTTCCAGCGCAGGCTTTGAACCTGCAACCTCAGCCAGTTTCACACGTGTGGACAACAGATCCCAGAATACCCGGCGAAAGGCGCCTTTGTCCACCTGCCCATCTGTCGGATAGGTAGACTGGTAGGCGGACAGACGGATAGGTTGATGGACAGATAGGTTGATGGACAGATAGGTGGACGGACAGATAGGTTGATGGACAGATAGGCAGACAGACAGATAGGTTGATGGACAGATAGGTGGATGGACAGATAGGTGGACGGACAGATAGGTTGATGGACAGATAGGCAGACAGACAGATAGGTGGATGGACAGATAGGTGGACGGACAGATAGGTTGATGGACAGATAGGTTGATGGACAGATAGGCAGACAGACAGATAGGTTGATGGACAGATAGGTGGACGGACAGATAGGTTGATGGACAGATAGGTTGATGGACAGATAGGCAGACAGACAGATAGGTTGATGGACAGATAGGTTGATGGACAGATAGGCAGACGGACAGATAGGTGGACGGACAGATAGGTGGACGGACAGATAGGTTGATGGACAGATAGGTTGATGGACAGATAGGTGGACGGACAGATAGGTTGATGGACAGATAGGTAGACAGACAGATAGGTTGATGGACGGACAGGTTGATGGACAGATAGGTGGACGGACAGATAGGTTGATGGACAGATAGGCAGACGGACAGATAGGTTGATGGACAAGTGGACGGATAGATAGGTTGATGGACAGATAGGCAGACGGACAGATAGGTTGATGGACAGATAGGTTGATGGACAAATGGACGGATAGATAGGTTGATGCACAGATAGGTGGACGGACAGATAGGTTGATGGACAGATAGGTTGATGAACAAATGGACGGATAGATAGGTTGATGGACAGATAAGTTGATGGACATACAAAAGCGACTGGTGGGCAGACAGAACGGTCCACTAAACCCATTGAATAACTTTGGGCAATCGCTCTCGCTTAACCTGATCTACGGGCCAGGCTGTTTGGTAGTGGATAAAAAAAAAAGATTTAATCCTTCCAAAGTATCTCAAGGATTATTTCAGGAGCCCTTGGTGCCTTCTGAGCCTGGTTGTTCGCTTGTGGGCCTTTCCTCGCCCAAGGTCATCCGTGCAACCAAGCTCAGAGAGCATCAAGGACCCTCCAGTCCTCCTCCTCCTCCACTCCACAAACCCCACTCCCTCCTAGCACTGACGATGTTCCCTAGATGGGTAATGAAATGTCTGCAATAAAATCACAAAGTTCAGAGATCAACAAGGACAGCACAGTTCTCCTCCTCCTCTTCCTCCTCCTCCTCTCTCCACAAACCCTGCTCCCTCCTAGCACTGATGATGTTCCCTAGTTGGGTAATGAAACGTCCACAAGAAAAACACCAAGCTCAGAGGGCGTCAAGGATTCCACGGTCCAACCCTGAGCTAAAATATGCTCCTCTGGTGCAATATATGTTAGTTCATCACCCCTCTGATTGTTTTGCAGCAATCACGGGAATCATGGCTACGGATTGGCTCGGAAGCATCGTCTCGATCAGTTGTGGAGACAGCTTGGGAGTCTACCAGGGAAGAGTGTCTGCTGTGAATCAAGCCAGCCAGACAATTTCACTCACGCGACCTTTCCATAACGGAGTCAAGTGTTTGGTGCCAGAGGTTACCTTCAGGTAAATGCTCCTCTGTGACTCTTCATTGAGGCTTGAAAACTGTTGTAGTTTTTTCTTTCTGAAAACACCCATTGCAAGGAGCATTACAGATTTATGGTGCGCATCGTCTATGCTTCGTTTTTTTTCGGGGCTTCTAGCTGTTGTCAAATTGACTTGCTGTCTTTTTTTTATAGATATATAAATTTGTGCAATGTATGTTTATAAGGGAGGTGGGTTGTTTGGAAACCCAGCAGCCTGGAAGTCTGTCCATGCTTACAAAAAGGAGCTAAAGAATAGCTTGTTGCAGGAGCACCTGAACATTGTTTACAACTCGTCATCTCAGAGAAAAGGTTTCACAAACTTGCCACTTTTTTTTTTCCCTCCACTTACCGCGTTTATATTTTGGGAAAGGTTCTTCTGGCAGTGTAGTTTCTTGATGGTTAAACTATGAACCAGGATGATGTATGTATGTTCCTATATAGCACTCTTTCCCCAAACCGGAAGCCCTCGAGATGCGTAGCTTTTTCCTTTTCTACCCCACGCGGGCTAGCAGGATGCGATGAGAGGCAAGCACTCTGGCCCGTTAACCTCATCTCTGGTCCTCTCCCCTCCCCTGTTTAGGGCTGGGGATATCACTGAGCTGAAGATCTTGGAGATTCCAGGCCTTGGCGATAACGGACCATGTAGAGACTTCCAGCACCCTGACTTTGGCATGCCTGTTCTCGAGTGCCCGGGTGGCGCCAGTCAGAACGGCACTGGCAGATTGCTGAAGAAGCCTACCAGTGCTCCGCAGAACATCCCCAGGAGGACGGACGTGAAGGCCCAAGAGGTGGCTCTTTCTCCTCAGCTGCACCCCTGTTCGAAGAGCTACATGGACCGACACATGGAATCCTTGAACCCATCCAAAAACTTCCGCCGCAGGCACAACTCGTGTGAGTCTCTCCTAGGACTTCATTCCACGGTTCCACCTTGGGGTGGCTGTGGTTATACGGTCTGTTGCTCTGCCTGGTTTCTGTATGACAAAAGGACCCCAACCGTTGGGGCACCATGGGCTGGTTGTTGTGGCTGGTCGGCCGCCGGCCCCGCCAGGAGCCAAAGCAGAGGAGGAGGTGTGGGAGTCGGGATCAGCTTCAGGGCAACCCAAGAGCCCCAAGGGGGAAGAGGGAATGGAGGTGGCAGAGTGAGAGGCGGAGCCTGGGCTGTCTGTCAGCCATCAAAGGGAGAGTCAACAGCCCCTAGGTCTGGAGGTGACTGATGAGGAAGAGGAGGAACAGCTGGGTCCAGTGCCTGTCGTGCGGATGCGATGCGCAGAAGGCAGAGGAGAGGAGAGCAGTGGAAATCTATGGGCTGGTCCTTCGGACAGAAGAGCCACCGCTGCTAGCGAAGCCCCCCACCCGAGCTCTGGGGATAAAAGGAAGGGGGTGGAGATGGATAGATGTGACAGATGAGTATTCATCTTCCAGCCACCTGGACTTATTACCCTGCAGTGAGAGAGAAACATTTCGCCAGGGCTGCTGGCACTCCTAATAAAGGAATCATGGAGTTAACTTCAGAGGGTTTGCTGTGTTGGGGGAGCTGGATCAGAACACTGGTTCCATGGAGAGAGGCTTTTCCGTGGGCCGGAAGGGGCGTGGTTTTGGGGACGGCCAGCATCCCACGGATGCGGCTTCGCTGGTTTCCACGGCCTGCTTTCTGGGGCTTTAGGGGGGGAGTCTCTGCCTTTGGCGCTCTCCTCGAAAGCAAACCCCGGTCTCTTCTGACCTGTGTCCTCTTCCCTCCCAGGGTCGTCCAGTAGCCGTCATCCCAACCAAGCGACCCCCAAAAAGAGCGGCCTGAAGAACGGCCAGATGAAGAGCAAGGACGACGAATGCTTTGGAGACGACATCGAAGAGATCCCGGACACCGATTTTGACTTCGAGGGCAACCTGGCCCTCTTCGACAAGGCCGCGGTGTTCGAAGAGATAGAAACCTACGAGAGGAAGGGCGGGACACGCTCCCGGGGCACACCCAGCGAGAAGGCGGCCGCCCGCTACCGCCACGACGAGAACATCCTGGAGTCTGAGCCCATCGTCTACCGGAGGATCACCGTCCCCCAGGCGAGCAAAGAGTTCTGCACGGGTAGGTTGGCATTTTCACACGGTCACAGGTAGTAGTCCTTGTCTTAACGGCGGTTTATTTAGTGACCGCTCAAAGTCAAACATTGATTTATGGCCACTTTTCACAATTCCCAGCCGTTGTAGCATCCCCGTCACGTGATCAAAATCCAGGCACTTGGCAATTGGCTCATATTTATGATGGGGGTGACGTGACGGGGAAAGCCACGGAGAACCCAGAACCGTGTTGGCTAACTTTTAACAGCTGCAGTGCTTCGCTTAACAGCGGTGGCAAGGAAGGTCGTAACATGGGGGCAAATCTTGCCCAGCGACTGTCTCGCTTAGCCACAGAAGTTTTGGCTAAACTGAGGTGGTCAGTCGAGAGCTTCCTGTAAACCTTAGGGTGGTGCTTTGAAAAGGAAGTCCGAAGACCAAAGGTGGCTACTCTCAAAGTCTCCTTCAGATGTTCTCCCCAAAGGAGCGATTGGAGGAAGCGGCCACCACTTGCCCTCTCCTCTGAACGGTGGCCCAGTTGCGATTAGGTCTCACAGCAGAGCCGTGATTCTCGCGTGACTCGTTTCAATGGAGGGAGACTGCAGCCTAACAGAGGGAAAGGCGGTTTGAATAGAATTCTTTTTATTGGCCAAGTGTGATTGGACACACAAGGGATTTGTCTTTGGTGCAAATGCTCTCAGTGGACATTAAAAAAAGATACATTCATCAAGAGTCAAGAATCATCAGGTACAACACTTATGATAATCATAGGGTACAATAAGAGTAGAATAGAATAGAAAATAGAATAGAATAGAATCTAATTGAAAATAGAATTGGAAATAGAAATAGAATTGAATTGAATTGAATTGAATTCTTTATTGGCCAAGTGTGATTGGACACACAAGGAATTTGTCTTTGGTGCAAATGCTCTCAGTGTACATAAAAGAAAAGATACATTTGTCAGGAGTCAAGAATCATCAGGTACAACACTGAATGATAGTCATGGGGTACAATGAGCAATCAAATCATACTAGGAAACAGTCCATATAAATCGTAAGGATACAAGTGACAAAGTTACAGTCATACAATCACAAGTGGGAGAGGATGGGTGACCAGGAGTGATGAGAAGATTAGTGGTGATAGTACTGCAGACTTAGTAAATAGTTGGACCGTGTGGAGGGACTTATTTGTTTAGCAGAGTGATGGCTTTCGGGAAAAAACTGTTCTTGTGGTCTAGTTGTTCTGGTGTGCAGGGCTCTATAGCATCGTTTTGAGGGAAGGAGTCGAAACAGTTTATGTCCGGGATGTGAGGGGTCTGTAGATATTTTCACAGCCCCCTTTTTGACTTGTGCAGGATATACAGGTCCTCCATGGAAGGCAGGTTGGTAGCCATTGTTTTTTCTGCAGTCCTAATTATCCTCTGGAGTCTGTATCTGTCCTGTTGGGTTGCAGAACCAAACCAGACAGTGATAGGGGTGCAGATGACAGACTCAAGTCATTCCTCAGTAGAACTGGATCAGCACCTCCTTGGGCAGGCAAAAAGCCTTATTGGGCTTGCAGGCAACCAAGCGAAGCCGGCAGTTGTGATAAAGGCGTGGAGCAAACGGGGGCAGGATTTGGCATCAATGGGAATGAAACGGAAGCGTAATGGCCTCCTTCGGTGCCCCTTGCAAAGCTGTGTCGGCAGCATCTACCTTGGCAGTCAGCAACCCCGGCGATACCATATCCCATCCTAAGCCCGTTTGTTCTCCTCTTCGATCTCCCAGCCCTGGTGTAATTTAAATCTGGCTCGGGGCCAGCCTCCGGTTGCAGCTCCATCATTACACATTTTGTTTTCCTCCAGCTTTACACGCTACCTTGTTTTTTTTTTTTTTTACATTGCCGCCGCCTTCACTGAGTTTATTTAAGCCCGTCTGGTTGTGATAAGCTGGTCCAACTGGTTGCCCTTGCGTGAGGGAGCAGCAGGGAGGGGAATCCTCTGGGTTCTCTCACGCCCCCATCCGAGAGCAATGAATGCAGCCTCGTCCTTGCGTGCAACGGGGCCGTGTAATTGCACACCTTATCTTTCTCCTGTCCTCAGCAAGATTCCCCTTATGTGAAGGGCCCTTAGGAGCCAAGAGCTGCGAAGGCACGCAAGGCCAGCAAAAGGAAGGTGTTGAAAGAGACCTGTTTTCCCTGGAAGGTAGCCCAGTCCTCACACCCTCACCATTCACCACCTCCGGGGCTCAAAGGCAGTGCACATCGTCCTCAGGTTACACCCAGTCGCTAAGCGCTTGCTTACTTCCCAAACTTGGCTCGGGGCAAGCGGTGGGCTTGCGTATAAAAACCCCCATGTTCACAGCATAACAAGAGTTGGAAGGGGCTTTGGAGGTTTTCTAGCCCAGCCCCCTGCTTGAGCTGTTAGGAATGATAGTCACCTAACAGTTGGGTTGGCAATATATAAAACCAGGATAGTCGTTTAATGCCGTTGTATCTTGAAGAGAACGCTGTACTTGTGATTGGCTGAGGTTCCTCCAACGGCCATGAGATGGAGCCAGAAACCTGGTTTGTTCTTGCATTTGCCTTTTGCCTGATCGCCGTTCTGCTTGGATTGCTGTGAGTCTTGCAACTGTTCGCAAACTCTGTTTACTGAATTTTGTTTATGATACTGGACTTCATTTTTGGATTATCCCTGGACTGATACTAGCGGCTTTAACCGTGTATGATTTGGACCGTTTGTTGGACTTTGTTTACCCGTTTACTGGAAGTATAACCTACATTTTACTATTCAGTGTATCTGTATGCTGGTTGTGTGTTATTCATTACCACACTCACTATGTTTCCCTGAGTGCACTCATTCTCCTAACGGGGAATACCTCAACAGGAGACCCTCTACCAGTGATAGTTAATCTTTTCGGCACCAAGTGCTGAAACGGGAGCGCGCACACACCAAACAGGAACCAACTGCTGAAATACCCGCTGAAAACCCACTGACAAGAAATTCCTCCTTAATTCCAGGTTGCTTCTCTCCTTGATAAGTTTCCATCCATTGTTTCTTGTCCGGCCTTCTTTGGTGCTTTGGAGAATAGGTTGACCTCCCCTCTTCTTTGTGTGATGTCTCATTAATGACCACTTGAGCAGTGGTCTCCAACCAGTGGACCAGGGACCACTGGTGGTTCATGAGAAAATTTTGGTGGTCCGCAGAGAAATGTCCCCCCCCCCCCCAAGTAATTAATCCAGGCTGAGCAGGAACACAAGGCTGTGCCACCCACATGGCCCGTGGGACCACAAGGCTTGTGTTGCTTGCATTGTGAACAACATGTAGTGAGGGGAGGAGGAAGAGGGGGGACGGGGGGACTTGCCCCAATCGCCCCACGTGCCTGGCCTGGCCACTGGCCTGCTTCTTTCCACTGCTTGCTTCTTCTGCTTTTGGCTGCATGCAAGGAAAGCAGCCAAAGTCTTTCTTTCTCTCCCCCAAATGTGTCTTTGGGACCCTGCAAGTTATCCTGCTCCAAGAGGCTGCGCTGGCAAAGACTCATTTCTGGCAGAGTTTGGGGGAGAGAAAGAAAGACTTCTGCGGCTTCTGCTGCTTTCCTTGCATGCAGTCAAAAGTCTTTCTCTCTCTCTCCTCCTAAGAACAGTGCTGGAGACGGTATCCTGCAATCCCAAATAAAGAACGATCGATCGGTAGGAACGTTCCTGCAGACGGTGGGGGACGTTCCTGCAGACTTTTTGGGTGGATTTTCCCAGGGTCTCTGGTCGGCGGGATTTAAAAAGATGAGTTTGGTGGTCCCTGAGGTCCAAAAGGTTGGCGACCACTCCACTTGAGGACTACCTATATTACTGTAACCAGGGCTGGGGCCTCTCTGACTTTGAACATATAGGACTGTTTCTTTTGCAATAAAAGTTATCCCTGTTGTAGTCGGCGTTTCAAGAACAAAGTAGCCGTAGCATTGATACTTAATGTAATAAAGCCGATAAAGATAAGGTGGGGACTTTAATTGGCTGTGAACACGCAAGGTCAAACTACACACTGCTTGGCCGCTCTTTTTCTGTGCAATAAATAAGCTTGTCAACAAGAGACATTAAACAACTTCTTGTTGCCAGCTGGGTTCACAAGTCATGGTTCCCTTCGATTTGATTGAGATCACCTATCCCTCTAAAGCCAAACCCAGGTTCTGTTACTCTTAAAAAAAAAAAAACGATCTTGGGGTTACTCAGGCAGGTGTCCCCTGAAGATTTGGCATTGAGACTACTGAAAGACTACTAAAATACTCTTGCAGAATAATCATCTTTTTTCTTTGCATAGTTTTACCTTAAGGAAGGAATGAGGTTCTTGTATTTGAGGGGCTGCCACAGAGAGGAGGAAGGGGTCAAGCTATTCTTCAAAGCCCCCGAAGGCCAGGCAAGGAATAATGGATGGAAACTGAACAAGGAGAGATTCAACCTGGAAACAAGGAGGAATTTTCTGACAGTTGAGAACCATCAATCCATGGAACAGAAGTTGCCTTCCGAAGTTGTGGGAGCTTCATCACTGGAGGCTTTCAAGAAGAGACTGGACTGCCATCTGTCAGAAATGGTGTAGGGTCTCCTGCTTAGATGGGGGGTTGAACTAGATGACCTACAAGGTCCCTTCCAACTCTGTTAATCTGTAACAATGGGCTCTGGTAGCTGAAAAAAGTCTCAGTAACTCCTTTAGCGTGATGGAGGTGTTGGTGACTGTAGTTCACCACATCTGGAGGGCCACAACCTCCCTGCTTCTTGAAGGTATGGATTCTGTACATCAGCTCTGAAACCAGCTTACGTCTTGGGAGAGCACATAGTTCCTTCCTTGAGCTTTGTATGACCCACTTTGTCGACGGTCCTAAAGAACTCTGGGATGGGATGGCCAAGTTTAAAAGGGTCAAGTCCCATCGCTTAAACCTGGCCTTCCTTTGGGTGGTGACTTAGGTGATGGATCTGCCCTCCTCCTTTTGTTCAAGGGCCCATTGATAACTCTCCTCCAATTCTGCGTTTCAGATTCCGGCTTGGTCGTCCCGAGCGTCTCTTACGAGCTGCACAAAAAGCTGCTTTCCGTGGCGGAGAAGCATGGCTTGACTCTTGAGCGGAGGTTGGAAATGACAGGTGTGTGCGCCAGCCAGATGGCCCTGAGTTTGCTCGGAGGACCCAACAGGTAAAAGGATTCAAAGTTCCTTTTCTCAAGAGAAGCAACAAGCTTTTCTCCTCTGCACCTTGGGTCAGCTTTGGAAGGAGACCAGATGCTCCCACACTGCCACATTTTGAGCCTGGGAAAATGGGAGGGGGGAATTTCTTGGAGTGTATATGTAGTTAGACATAACAACATTCTTTTTCTAATTCAAGGTCATGTTATTTCTGCACCTGGGTGAGGGGAAGTCTCAAGTTGGGATGGATGGCGATTGGGGCATGGGGTGCGATGATTGGTGAGTGGGTGGATTTGTAGTTTTTACTTATTGCAAGGAAGCCCAGTACTTTCAGATTCAGGATTCCCCAGATGTGCCAGTTTTACTGTCCAATTAAAACCGAAGATGTCTCGGAGTTATTTGTTGGAGTGGAGGTTTCCAGGAACGCTGACACCTTTGCCTGTAAATTCACACTTCAACAAAACTCAATCCTCCTTTGCTTCCAGGCTGAACCCTAAAAACATCCACCAGCGACCCACCGTGGCCTTGTTGTGTGGCCCCCACGTGAAAGGGGCCCAGGGGATCAGCTGTGGTCGGCACCTCTCCAATCACGACGTCGACGTCATTCTGTTCCTCCCCAATTTCGTCAAGATGCTGGAATCGATCACCAACGAGCTGACACTCTTCGGCAAGACAGAAGGGCAGCAGGTGTCCAGCATTAAAGGTAATAGCAAATGTGGAAGGGAGCCTTTTAAATTAGATGATGAGGATGAACAGTTGCAGGAACTGGGCTGGGCTAGTCTAGGGAAGAGAAGGGAAGGACCAGGGGAGACAGGAGAGCAGTCTTCCAATATTTGAGGGTCTGCCACAGAGAGGAGGAAGGGGTCAAGCTGCTTTCCAAGACAAGGAATAATGGATGGAAACTGAACAAGGAGAGATTCAACCTGGAAATAAGGAGGAATTTTCTGACAGGGAGAACAATCAACCCATGGAACAGAAGTTGCCTTTGGAAGTGGTGGGAGCTTCATCACTGGGAGCTTTCAAGAAGAGACTGGGCTGCCATTTGTCAGAAATGGTGTAGGGTCTCCTGCTTGGGTTGAACTAGATGACCTACAAGGTCCCTTCCAACTCTGTTAATCTGTTAAATTATCTCTCAATTCTTATTAGCAAGACCCCACAATCATCAAACACCATAAAAGTAAGCCTAAAACCCAAAGAGAAAGACGGGATGAAACTTTAAAAGGCTGCCTGCTACTTAAAATTATTCCAGATCCAATTTCCTCGATTTTGACACCCACCTAAAACCAAGACATTTAAGACGCGTGAATCAGGGTGCTCCCAGCACTCCATAAAACAATCCATTCCAGGGATTCAGAAGTGGAGCCCTCTAAAAGGCAGGTACCCATTTCAATGTTGGCTCATGCTACAAATAATTCGTGCTTTTCGGACTCCTGTGAACCTTCCACAAACACGTCTCAGGGGGCGAGGTCAACATTTGATATCTCTTAAAAACTCTTTTTAAGGGTTTTTAAAATCAAATGTCTTTGTTTTAAAGTGGGCAGTGGGGGGAGGCTTAGGAAGAAAGTTGGCTGATAAAAATTGTACTTCAGGGCGGTGGGGGCAGATTTGGAATATTTTTGTTGCTAGTGTCCGAGGCGCAACTGGAAGGCGACAAGGAAGTTTTGAGATCCATTGAGGCTTCTAGATGCGGGAAGCATTAGCTATTTTGACCGCCTGTTCCAGTTTGAATCTGACCAGCTCCATCTAGTGGGGAAAATGCTGGTTTGTTTTTCCATCTCAGGGATACAACCAGAACAGGTTGGATTCGGTCGCAGGCCGAGGCGACAGATTAGACCAGAGGTCCCCAAACTTGGCAATTTTTAAGACTTGTGGACTTCAACTCCCAGAATTCCTCAGCCAGCTTTGTAGATATTTTCACAGCCCTCTTTTTGACTCGTGCAGTGCACAGGTCCTCCATGGAAGGCAGGTTGGTAGTAATTGTTTTTTCTGCAGCTCCTAATTACTCTCTGGAGTCTGGGTCTGTCCTGTTGGGTTGCAGAACCAAACCAGACAGTGATAAGAGGTGCAGATTAGTGGTGTGATTCCATTTTTTTTACTACTGGTTCTGTGGGCGCGGCTTGGTGGGCATGGAAGGGGAAGGATACTGTAAAACCTCAGGTGGTATTTGCTGGTTCTCTGAACTACTCAAAATTTCCGCTGCCGGTTCTCCAGGACTGGTCAGAACCTGCTGAAGACCCACCTCTGGTGCAGATGACAGACTCCATCGTTCCTCTGTAGAACTGGATCAACAGCTCCTTGGGCAGTTTGAGCTTTCTGAGTTGGTGCAGAAAGAACCTTCTTTGTTGGGTTTATTTGATGACGTTTTTGAGGTTAAGCGTAATGTTGAGTTTCAGACAGGGGTGGGATTCAATTTTTTTAACAACCGGTTCTGTGGGCGTGGCTAAGTTGGTGGGTGTGGCTTGGTGGTCATGTTATTGGCTGGGCGTGGCCAACTCAATATCACTTACATCGAGGCACGCATCTCTTCGCCTGGCCTTTCATGACTGTGGGGATGCTGCAACAGTCATAAGTGTGAAAAATGGTCATAAGTCACTTTTTTCAGTGCCACTGTAACTTTGAATGGTCACTCCACACAAGCAAAGTACCAGCAAAGGAGGGGAAAAAAACTCCAGAGAAGTTCCTGAGACGGGAAGTCTAGTCCTGCCAAGAATGTAATAAGGGTTAACGGAGAGGCAGTTTCTGTAAGCAACACCAGAATGATTCCTCCTGCCTTCCTTACAGGATTAGGCCAGTAATTTCTTCTAACAACCGGTTCTCCGAACTGCTTAGAATGTTAACAACCAGTTCTAGCCAATAGGTGCGAACCAGTAGAATCCCACCCCTGATTTCAGACACTCCATTCGCAAATGCCTAATGCCTTCTCTTTCCTCCCCCCTATAGATCTTCCAGAGACGCCTGTTGACTTAGTCATCAACTGCTTGGATTGCCACGAGAACATTTTCCTGAGGGATCAGCCTTGGTACAAAGCTGCCGTAGACTGGGCCAACCAGAACAGAGCCCCCGTCCTGAGCTTGGACCCTCCGGTGAATGAAATGGAACAAGAAATCGACGCCAAGTGGTCTCTGGCCCTGGGCCTGCCGTTGCCGCTGGGCGAGAGGGCCGGCCGGCTGTACCTGTGCGACATTGGCATCCCGCAGAAAGTGTTCCAGGAGGTGGGCATCAATTACCACTCGCCTTTCGGCTGCAAATTTGTCATCCCTCTGCACTCGACCTAAAGGAGAGGGAAGCCTGGCTTTGTCGTCCAGGGGAGAAGACAAACCCGGTGGATCCTGACCGTATGGACACTTTTATGGACGCCTTAAGAGTGGGGGTGGGGGCGGGAAAGTATTTTTTAAAACTTCTGGCCGTGTTTCTTCTCCGAAGGAACACCGTCGCTGGCAGCAGGTCGAGAGAAAGCGCAAGGATTCTCCTTCCTCGGAGCCATCCGTGCTCCTGTGCCGTTGCCTAGAGGAGTCTTGAGGCAGCTCACGTCGATGGTGGGACGATGAGCAGGAACGTCCCCTTTTAACGCCGGAGGCCTTGCTTTGCTTGGTTGCGTTACCTGACCATTGTGATTTTTTCTTTCACACTTTTTTGGGGGGTTGGGGTTGGGGTTTTTGCTGTTTTTCAGCGCTAGAGTGGCGGGGGGACAGGTTGCTTGGGGTGCCTCCCTCGGCCTTCCACGATCACCAATGAAATGATGGCAATTCAGCTGGGCTCCTGCTAGTCCTCCTTTTCTTTCAAGCTCAAAGGTTCTTGGGCTTCCCGCGTTGGGGTCGCCATCGGGTGGCGATCGCTTGCCTCCATTCCAGGGCCAGCCCTCGCTTCTTACGGCTCAAAGGAGCCATTACTTCTCCTGCTGTGGGCCCATTGAGTGATCGGTGTCTGTGTGGGTGTCGCGAAGGACACCTGGAGTGATGGAGGAGCGGAGGGGATCGTGCCGACTTTTAGGTTTCCACCGTTGCTCGCGCCCTGCCATCTTACTGCGAAGGGGGCGCGCGGGGATTAACGGCTGTTCCTTTTCTGTGTGTATGGTGTGCATGGAGTGCGAGACTGCGTGCACAAGACCGAAAGAACTAGCTTTGTTGGGCTCATGCCGTTCCCCTTGGACACAAAGGTCCAGGAAGATTTAAACGCTCCACCCGGGCACAACGGTCTACTTTCCTTTAGAATGGGCACACAGCGCGCTGCTCGTACGGAGCGATAGAACGGATGTGATGTTCTGTCAGTTAGTCCGGAACGCCTTGCAAGAGGCAACTGGCTGGCAACAATTATGGTTCTGCACGCTGAAAAGCCCATGAAGCACTCTTTCCGTAGGCGGCGTCATAGCTTGGCTCCGCTTCCGTTTCTCCCATTTTTGTGGGGAATTGTCTTACGACGACTCTGTGGGGAACTGGGTCTTGCTACTGTGTGTGTGTGTGTGTGTGTGTGTGTGTGTGTATGAGAGAGAGTGTTCCTGCAGTCCTTAGGCACCGTCTAGATTTCAGGGGCTTCAGGTTTTTAACGAAGTGGGAAGCTTCAAAAAATCCACCACCATTCTCAGCCTTTTCTCGTCTCCAAAGATGCCGTGCAGAATTCTCATGAATCACAATGAATAAACTGCAGTAAAAGCAGCTCGCTTGCCAAGTTGTGCTCATTTTCATTCGCTCCCCACGCAGGAAACAAGTGGCCTTTCTCTCTCCCCATCCCGCCCCCCAGAACTGTCAGCCCGGACAGAAACCCGCACACTAATTTAGACTTTAAATTAAAAAAGACAAAAACTCCCTTTTTACACTCTGTAATCCCTTAATTCGGGGTAGAATTGCAGCAACTGGAAGATGCTGAGAATTTACTGGCCAGATGCCCTTCCTGATGCCTACGCATAGTTCGCAGATATTTTTTTCTGCTTTGCATTCTAGGAGAGAAACATCTATCTATGATTGAACACTCAGCCTTCCAAGTAGGAGGTGAGCCTCTTCACCACTAGGGTGCTCTCTAGGCTTAAAATAAAATTTTAAAAAAATAATAATTAAAATTGGGAGACCGGGGCAGAGAATGTACATGCCCCGATACTCACAATGGTGTTTACAGCAGCACCATATGTATAACTTCCAATTTTATCAAAAGTTGTACATCTTTTAAGATCAAACCGCAAGCTTGGGTTGAATTGGTAACAAGACCTTGGGATGGCTTAAGAGAGGGGTAAATCATCCCGAGGAATGATGAAGCGGATCTGTCAGAACAAATGGTGTAATCATGGCTTGGTAGACAATCATATCGGCACTTTTCTGTAGCTCATTTCAATTCAGGATTTGTCGTGCTACTGTCCAGTATGGCTCTCAAACAATACCTCTTTATCAAATATTCCATTTAAAGCTACTCACCTTCAGGTAAATAGTATATCTAAATATGTAAGGTAAGCCAGGCCTCAGAAGTCAGGTCCCAAAGGCAATATATTATATAAAATGCATTAAATGTTTGAACTGGTTGCCATTTTCTTTTAAATGCTTCCTTATTTTATTGATGTGTAATTTTTGAACATTACTAAATACGGAATATTTTCTCTAGGGGGGAAAAAGTGGAGCCTGACTTTTGGTATATAGACTCTCAAAACCCAACTATTTTTAGTTAAAACTTTGCAGCTTGACAGTGAGAATTAGCATAGATCATTCAGGTGGTTAATCTGTAGTTTAGCCTTGATCTACAAGGCAAGTGCCTTTGAGGTCAATTTCACAACTGAATTAGCCACAAAACGCGGAGTGACCAAAGATCCCGTGTCCTGCTTTACAAAGAAAAAAAGGGACTTAAAACACCGCCAGCAAGGGAAGAAACATTAAAATTCCCAGATTTGTGGCAATATATAAAACCACCATTTTTATTGTTAAACGTAAAAGTTCATCCATTAAGGAAGTCCAGGTAGCTAGACGCAGTCATAACAAGTCAATTATCAAACAATATGAAACACTTTATTTGAACTTTACAACATATAAATTATGAGAGAAATCTGTGCTTCTGGACTGCAGTCCCGTCCCCCCCTAACCCATCCGATGTCCATTTCTGAGAGCGCACCAACGCCACAGTCCATGGTGCCCCCAGGGTGGGGGACGGGACCCTCGACGTTCCTAGCAGAGGTCAGACTAATCTCAAGAGTATTTACACATCCTACTGGGAGCTCCCCTCTACCTTGTCTGTCATCTGCTTAAATCGCGGCTCGAATCTCGGCAAGTCAGCCGCCGTTCCTCTGGAGATAAGCCGGCAAAGAAGGGGTGGACCAGAGCTTCACCAAACGTGACCCGCTGCGCAGGATCAAACTCTAACATCTGCATCATCAGGTTAAACAACTGTAGGTGCTCGGTGGAATTGTGGAGCATGTACGTCTGAGGAGAGAAGACGGACAAGGGAATCCATATATATATGTCACAGGTGTTTCTCTTCATATATATATATAAAGAGAAACACCTGTGACATTTCCAGGGCCTGCAGGTTATGCACCCGCCCTTCCAAAAAAAAAAAAAAAACCAGGAGCAATTTATATATATATATATATATATATATATATATATATATATATATATATATATATATATATATATATATATATATATATTTATATATTTATATATATTTATATATATTTATATATATATATATATATATATATATATATATATATATATATATATATATATATATATAAATAAAAATTATTTGCTCCTGGGTTTTTGGGAAGTTTTAAATTTGGGGCTAGCCTGTATATATATATATATATAGGCTAGCCCCAAATTTAAAACTGAAATGGCTGTGAAAGTCTGACTCACAGACGAAAACAATACAGAAGCCGGGCAAACTTTTAAAAAGCAAATCAGAATCTTGTCTAATGAAATTGTGCTTGATTAATAAATACAATTTATGCCAGCCTGTCTTCTGATTGGGGAAGGGGTGTAGCTTAAATGTAGCAAGATGTTTAGTTATCACTTTCAGCTCATTTTAGGGCACATTGACAAGACATGGATCTTGTTATCTAATATTAGTTCAGGAAAAAAAAATAGTTACAGAAAATTAGATTAAATATCTTTGCTGGCTTTCCTGTTGTTCCAGAGGCATAATGAAAGATGAATTCAAGTAATAGCCTACTGTTTTTAATGAAGAACATCATTCAAAGCCATTTTTTCCCCCTTACCTGTAGTGGTTTGCAGTTCTCTTGCACATATCTTCCATCCGAAGTGTTCTCATCCCATACTAAACTCCCTTTGTGGAAGTATTTCTGTTTCCTGATTGCAAACAAGGAAAAAGGAAAAAAAACACAGAGAAGGGTTGAGACAAACAAGCTTGAAAGCATGCACAAAACTCACTCACCCGTCCCCCGCCAAGCACTTAAATAAAACCACTGCAGAAAGTGTTCTACAACGTACAAAGACACACCGTGCAAACAAACCTGTCATTTACAGGTTTGGTGCTTCCTTATACGTGTGTTACCCTTCCAGAACAACCTTGACCAACGTCTTACATCGCCAACAAATAATCCTTGGCTCATCCACCTGCCCAAGATGGCGATGGCTTACTTCCTGTTCCTGAAAAGACCAAACTTACTCAGAGTCAAGCACTCCTACCTAGTTTTGCGGATCATGTGCTGTGGCATTGGGCCAAGGATTTTCTCCATCATTACTAGGTGTTCTCTGTTCTCGTGAGTCTGTGAAGTCAAAGAAAGTAAGTTACTTCTATTCAACCACAACAAAGGATCAACATTTTTCTTTTTCTCACTGACTTCAAGAAAGTATCTCTTCTCTGCGTCAAGTAGACTTAGAGATTGAACGCTACCAAAGCCAACCAGTCACCAAAACATAATAAGGTACAATCAGTGCAACTAGCAAACTGCACTGATTGTATCGAATACGGCAACAGGTAGGCAAGGATAATTGCAAGGAGTTTTCACTTAATGACCCATCCAGTGCTTGTTCAAAGTTATGACAGTGCTGAGTGAAGGGTACTTATGACAGCTCCTTGTAATTGTGGCCATCACGGTGTCCTTGCGGTCAAATTATTGCAATCGTGGGCACTGCAGTGTCCTTCAATCTCACAATTACAACTTACAACCTTCCCAGCTGGCTTTTAACAAGCAAAGCAATGAAGCCAGCAAGACTTCGGATGTTGCAATCGCACAAGGTCCTCACTGAACGACTCACAGTGATTTGCTTAATGATGCATTCATCTGACACTACAGCTCTGACCACATCGCTTAGCGATGGGAGTTTCCAGTCCCAATTGCCATTGTTAAACAAGGACTACCTATAATTTACAAAACACCACTGAAAGTGTGTCAAAGTGCTCACTCTTTAACACAGAAAAAAAAAACCACAACACAAATACTTGAATCTGTCCAGAGACAATGAAATCCACGTACCTGGAAAAGTGTGAATCCCCGGTAATATTCAAACAGGATGCAACCGATGCTCCAGACATCACAAGGCTGTGCCCAGCCCAGCTCTACAAAAAAAGAAGGGACAGGATCACACGTCTTCTTCATAGCAAGTGAAGATATAACTGATCACAACTGAAGTCGGCGAGGATTGTTGCATTCTCTCTTCCCCCTCTCAGTCTTTACGTCCAAACTCTCAGATTCCTTTTTAAATTTCAAGTGCTTTGCTTCCTGTACCAGCCTGCCGTCTGTTGAGGACCTGTATCAGGCACCAGCCAGAAAGAGGGCTGACAAAATATCTGCAGAGCCCTTGCATTCTGGACATAAACTGTTTCAACTTCTCCCCTCAAGACGATGCTATACGGCATTAAAACGCCAAAACATCTAGACACAAGGACAGTTTTTCCCCCTGTCCCATCACTCAGCTAAACAACTAATTCCCACAACACTGTCAAACTACCTAATTGGGCTGTATTACTATTATCCTTCTCATCTTTCCTATTTCCTCATCTTATGACTATAGCTTTGTTGCTAATATCCTATGATTTATATAGTATGATTTGTGTTGATTGCTTATTTAGCATCCTATGACTATCACTGAGTATCTTATGATTTATTATGATATTTTATGATTATGGAATGGTCAATAAAGAATTCTATTTCTATTGTATTTCTATACTATTCCTATTCTAATTCTATTTTAATTCTATTCTATTCTCCTATTCCTATTCTAATTCCTGTTCCATTCCTATTCCATTCTATTCTTCTGTTCCATTCTATTTTTTATTCTCTTCTCTGTTTAGCAAATTGGCTTAATATGGAAAGCAATAGGAAAAACGAGTGTGCACTCACCCAAGATCACTTCTGGCGGCCGGTAGTGCCGAGTTGCCACAATGGTGGTGTGATGCTCATGGTCAAACGTGGCGCTTCCAAAATCTGCCACCCGGATACAGGTGTTCCTGATAGACTTCTCTTCACAGTTCTGCAAGGCAGAAGAGAGCCATTCGCTGCCTCCTCAAAAATGTGATATTCTCAAAGGGAATGTTCTGTAAATAACCTTTTTTTCCCGACTAGGTGAGAAATGGCCACCTGCTGCCTGGATGTCACGAATCCCCAAAGCTAACACGAGATGTTAAATGGCTCAACGTCAGCAAAAAAGGTCTAACTCAAGAGCTCTCCAAATTTGGCAGCTTTTAAGACTTGTGGACTTCAATTCCCAGAATTCTCCACAAGTCTTAAAGTTGCCAAGTTTGGGGAGCTCTGGCCCAACTCATATACAATAAGAATCAGAGAGATATGGGGAGAGAAGTGGCAATTTTACAGAGACTTCAAGCTTCTTGAAATCTGGGGAAACGGCCATCCTGAACATTGCTTTAATCATTAAGCGGCTTCCAGTCCCCCGTCACAAACTGATATTCCTGTCAGGATTCCAGCAGTCGCTCTAATTAAACCATGATTCTCGAACCAAACTTCAAAAAACTTCAGAGGATTCATTAGAGGCGACGTCCTGGCACTGCCCTGTATGAAGCCAACTCTGGCATGTGTCATTTACAGTCCCCTGTGACCCTGTTTCCCCCTCTCCCTTCCCCCTGGGGGTTGTCTCATCAACCAGATTCTCCAATTGAGCCCATTCACAGGCTGGGTGTCATCGTTCACGTCCTCCAATTCAATATATCCTCGGGCAAAAACTCTTTTGATATTTTCAGTTACAACCTTTTAAAGGTAAGAGTTGGAATGTACGTTCGCTTTCAAACTGCTGCAGATTTCCTTCCTCCCGCCTCTCCTTTTTTATGTTAACTACTGAAACAGGCATAGGAATGTTTTATGAGTTGACAGTTCCTTCGCCTCCGTGTAAACCGGCCGGCCTTCCTATTCAAATGAAACCTACCTTTTTCTCATTGTACAAGGTGTCATATTCCGAGTTTACAAACAAGATGTTTTCAGGTTTGAGATCTGTGTGAGTCAGCTGGTTGTCGTGCAGAACTGCGGGGGGAGGAAAAAAATGGGAGGAGACATGCCAATCAGCTTTGCACCGACTTGTCATCCAGAGCTGGAAGTCTTAATAGGTATTTAAGTACCAGAATGTCTATTTAGAAATAGCTACCCCGAGGCCAGATTATTTTGAAAAGGTGCTGTGAAGTGTTTAGACTTTTTCAAAAGAGAATTTACCAAAAAGGGTGACGTTCAGGCTAATCCTCACCCCAAAATTATAAATGTTTCAAGAGACTGAATTAATTTCCTTTCCCTCCCCCCGTCTGGTTTCATAGTCGCCTATTCAATTTTATGCCGCCATGTCCGGATAGACAATCTCCCATGAAAAACCCCGGGGGTGACTTTTGTCACATTGGCCATTATAGACCTACAATCCTGCTGGATACTGCTGGATTGATCGGGATACTAAGCGAGGGTTGTGAATAACTAAAAAAAAAAAACCACCCTTCCCGAGCGACGAGAAAGCGATGAGCAGCGAGAGATCTTTATTTCGGTTTTTCTCTCCGTGACCACAAAGTAGCACTTACATTTCAAGGCATGGCAGAGCTGGTAGGCCATGTGCCTTATCTGTGCAAGAGGGTAGGGCTGGAAATTATTCTCTTTCAGAAACTCAAAGGTGTTTTTGCCTAGCAACTCAAAGGCAATGCACATGTGGCCGTGGAAGTTGAACCAGTCCGACATCAAGACGCACAAGCTAGGCCTGAGGAGGGAAAGAACAGAAGGAGGGTGGAAATCTGGCTACCAAAGAAGCATTAACCGCCTCGTCAAAATCTACAGGGCTGCCTTTCAAGAATTCACACCCCCCCCAACCCTTCGATCGGGGAAAATGTTAAGCTTACTGGGAAATCTAGGGAGAAGGAAAAGCAACGGAATGTAGCTCCTACGAGTGAGTGAGTGGGTGGGATTTATCGCCTAAGAGAATAAAGAATAAAAGGAAATGAAGGATACGTATGCATAAGCATATAAAAGTATCTATGTCAGGGGTGGGCAAACTACGGCCCGGGGGCCACATCCGGCCCGTTGGGTCTTTTTAATCCGGCCCGCCGAAGATTGGTACAGAATTAAGGTTTGATGTGAATGATTGCACGATTGCATTCATTTGATTTTGACATGCAATGACAGGCATTTCGACACCAGGTGGCGGCCCGTCTGTCAAATTTTAAAAGTCAATGAGGCCCCCTGAGCCAAAAAGTTTGCCCACCCCTGATCTATGTCCTCAAAAACTGAAACATTCGAAGGAATGAACGAAATAAGCGCTACTTAATTTTTAGAAGTTCTCGGGAGGGGGCTGGGCTGATTCTCTCCTTCCACTAGAGGGTAAGTGAGCTGCCTATTTAAACGTGATCTCCCCCATTCCCCCTTCCCTTCCAGTGCCCCATTTGAAAAAGAACCTGCGCGTCATGAGCGGCAGAGGCAGTACTTACTGTTTACTGTCCTTTTCTTTTTCTTTGATTTTCTTTAGGACATTAATTTCTAGTCGGGCTGCTTCACGGTATTTGCCCACATTTCGAATAATTTTCAAAGCTACCAGAGATTTGCCTCTGTGGAGCAGGTGGGGAAAGAGAAGAGAAAGGGGGGATTGTTAGGTAAGTCACAGCAGACGTTTCCAATGAGGAAGTGGCTGAGATTCAATCCAATACTTGGTTCGTTCAATAAAAACAGGGAAAAAAAACCAATTTCTCTCTCCTTTCAAGCTTCCAGAGACAGGTGCCAAAAGACAACAGAGCAAGAAGTGAAAGATCAAGTAGCATAATAGTTAAATCATAGGGCTCTTCAAAGCACCTGTGCTTCACTTATCTATCTCACCGCCTGAATATCCTTTTGAAGGCCAGAGATGCTTCACGCTACTTAACGATGCCGTTTCTTGATGACAAAGCATTTACGAAGGGAGTAGGCAATTGGATTATTCATTCAGTGCTCATTTACTGGTATTCAAATAAACCAGTGGCACATCATCTCAATGCCTCCCAAATGCCCTGTCAGAGGGTTATGTTTTTACCAACCCTGTAGAGAAATTTAGGGTGGCATCAATCCAGATGTTAAGAAGGCAAGCTCCGGCACTGACAGGCCACCTCTGGTTAAGGGGGTCCCCTGCAGTTAAGACTTTCCTTCGAGGTGGAGACCCTCAGCCAGCCTTCTCTCAATGGAAAGGCAGAATTCACTTTGGAGCAGCGGGTCTTGGAAGATAATCTACGCAGGACCTTAAAGGGGAACAACAACTGCCGCAGGTTCTGGATTGACACGGAAGCTGACCGCCAGTCAACTGCAACTCCAACCATGTGCCACGGGGCCCAATTTAAATGCCGTCCATGCTGTAACTATCTCCGTGGACTTCAACCCCATGTAGGGAAAATTGCAAGTGCGACCATTTGGTACTTCCCGGGGAACCGTGGTTGTGAAAGACGTTCTCTATATACCCTTCTCTCCCGCCCGCACCCCCGTATTTCTAGAGTCAGCATTCTTTCAGTTTAACATGGAAAGCTGCCTTCACCCCGTTTCCTCATGGATTGGCTCGGTGGGCCAGGTAAACACCGAGAGGACGCGGCAGCTCCGGGTTGGGTGTTGAGTTAAATTTCCCTCTCCTGTCGTTCTAATGACACACCTCCAGGAACAAAAGTGGGTATTGATAAGAACAGCTGGAAAAGCAAGCTCCCTGCTTAGAGAAGGGAGCGCCAGAGGCTTGGCAACCGCTTTTGCCCGATTTAAAAGGTGACTGGTTGCAGAAGCAAACCAAGGCATCTCCTAAACCTGGCTGAGGAATCCTGGGAGTTGGAAATTGCTGAAGATTTTCAAAGCATTCCCTAGAACTGCCATATACTCCCAAACAAACTGGATTCTGAGCGATGTTGCTTCGGGACAGTCCTGCTTGCATATTGAGGGAAGAACCTGCTTCCTTGCTTTTGGTGGGGGAACTGACATTCTTCAACGGCTTGCGTACTCTTTTTCACTTTCCTTTCTGGGGAAAGGGGAAAACGCCTCCCCCTGACGGGTGTCTTTGGGCTATCTCCTTCGCCAAGGATTTCCTCCCTTGCTTAAGGCCAGCAAGGAGGGCCAGAGGGTTTTCGTTCTTTTACAATACTTTGGGGTTGACCATCGGGGGAACGTTGTGACGGCCAATCTGTTGGGGACTGTTTTTCGTAGGGAAAGGAGGGAGGGGGGTCTTAAATGACGTTCAGCAAGGAAGATATATGGGGATGTTGATGAAAGGATGCCAACAGCAAAAGGCACCGGAGTCCTCAAATTTATTTGGGAAGGCTAGTTTTTCTCGCAGCGTTCCCGATTTTCCCTGTTTCTCTCCCCTCTTTTCCTTTAACATCCGAGGGGGAAGAAGCCGGCTATGATAGGAAGAGTTGCACCCATTCACGATGATCACGGGACAGTTCTCGCTGGCTTTAGGTGCCCCGTTATGCTCCCTAACTGAGAAATTACGGCGCAGGCTAAGTGGCTTTGGAAAGCCCAAAGGTTTCGACCTCTGCTCTCGAGACAAAAGGGGACGAGATCTCTCTCTGCCCTTGAGAAGAAGCAGCCCGAGGTAATCCGGTCAGGGGTGAAGTAACTCGTACCTGGCGTGGTCCACGCACTCCACCACTTTGCCAAAAGTCCCTTCGCCAAGGCTGCCCACAATTTCGTCTAGGAGAAAAAACAAAGGCGGATGTGAGCGCCAGGCCCAGGGAACGGGGGGGTGCGAGGTCCTGCAAATTTCACAGCATTCAAAAATCTCAAGAAAAGCTCTCACTGCTAACACTCTTTAATGCACAAGTTGTCTATTTTTCTGTTGTCAAGCAATTACTGTTCAGTCCATTTACAAGCCATAAACATTAGAGACCCCTCCCGTACACTGAGAGCGATCTCGTCTAACATGGGGATAGAAAGTAGAGAGGTAAAGTTTTACGAAAGGTGGCTGTACATCGCTCTTGGAGCCAATCGCCGATCCTGCACACCAGGTGACCTTCCTTGTCATCTTCCACGCTCCTGCTGCGCTTATTGCTCTGTTGGCTTCTCTGTACACACCGCCCCCCGAAACGCCATCCGACCAATCGCACACAGCGGGCAGTTTCCGATTGGCAGATTGAGTTGTCATTCAAAGGCGGAGAGACGACGATGCGTCGGTGGTTGGATTTTCCAGATCCCAGCATTTCATAAGGCACACAGCATATATAACGATAGGGATATTGCAAGGGACACGTCAAGACACAAACCGACTTTCAAAACAAAGGTTAAAAAAAACAGCTACAGGTATGTAAAGAAACTGATTAGCTATGGAAGGCGAGGGCTGGAGTCTCACAGCAGTTGGTGCCCGTAGGTCTTGAGCAAGGGGTAAGCAGCTGGCAGGTGCCCAGTGACTGAGCACGCTCCCAAAGGCCTCAACTGTCCACCTCTTTATCACTAAGGGAAAGAGAAGCGAGACGCGCGGGAAGGAGGAGTCAATGGAAGGAGCTTCTCCATCAGCAACTGTGATAAATGGGGCAAACCCTACCCACCCCAAGAAATGTCAGCGGAAGCCTACATTGCCCCCTCCTAGCCCAGTGGGCTGTTCAGTTTTGAAGCACCCTCCTGATCAGATGGGAAACCACTGCAAATCTGCTTGTTCTACCTTGGATAAGCCTGGTCTAATCCGCTGTTTGCTTTTAGTACGGAGTCGAAGTCAAGCTTAGAAGAGGCCTTTATAGACAGGAGCCGTGTGGGAGTCGAGCATTTTTAAAGGGCGGCTGATGACCGTTCTGTAAAGGGCCAAAAGCCAACTACGGTCATAGAGGTCAGCCCCGCACTGTCCCCAATGCTCAGGGAAGTGTTTCTGACCCTCTTGAAGAAGAAAAGAAAAAAATAAAAAAAGGAAAAAAGGAGTCCTTCGTGGTTACTAGGTTCTACTGTACTGAAGGAGTGGGAAGAAAACAGCCTGAAAAACAATCCACTATTATAACTATCCCAATCACCATTTTATCATAACCTTTTAATCGCAGAATATTATATATATACACGTATATATATATAGAGAGAGAGAGACAGCTCGTTTAAAATGAGCTGCCGATTCCAAGTCTGCCCTCTCTTGTTCCATCTTCCCCTGAAGAACGACTGGGCGTAATGTCTAAGAAAAAGGGGTTGGAACAGACAAGCTGAGGTCAATCTTAAGATCCTTAAGCAGGTTAAAGAAGGTTGAGAAAACTGAACGGTTTAGGTCACACCGAGCAAAGTCTGTATCCTTAACACGGCAATCATACTTAGGGGACAAATTCCAAGAACAGGGATCTGGGGGGGTGGAGGGGGGGGGGGGTGGAAAGGGAGACTTACAGTGGGCAGCCTGTAAGATATTAGCAAGTGCAAACTGAAAAACAGGATAAGGAAAAGAGGACAGACTGGTTCGAACCATCCACAAAACTTCCTTCCCTTTGCTAGGTGTGTAAGGGCAGGGAGCAATTACAGCACCTCCAGATTTAGGGACCTTGGGAGGTGTATGAATCAGTAAAGCAAACTCATGCGTGCACTTTAATAGTCGCTGCTGTTTTGTTATTAAATTACTTGTTTCCTTTTTCTGCACGTTGGTGGGTGGAGCCAATTCGTGGATGAGATTTGGGAACTACTACTAAATTTAAAAATGCGTTTAAATGAGGAGATTGTGGTAACCAAAGCTGGAAAACCTCTGCAATGTGTGCACGTACCCCAGACCTACGACGGGCCGAATGTCTGCTGTGGCCCTGTCATATTGCCCAGCAGGTACTCAAATTCCCATCGTCTGGAGTTCTTTGGAGTCCTTTGGGAGGCTGCCGTGCGTAACTAGGAGCCTGTCTGGTTACTCAGGCTGATTATACAGGTAGGCCTCGACTTACAACAGTCTGTGGAGTGGCCGTTCAAAGTTACAACGGCACTGAAAAATGGCGACTTATGTCTCTTTTTGGCAGTTGACCACCTTTGCCGCATCCTCGTGGCCACGTGAACAAAATTCAGGCGCTCGGCAAACCGGTCACGGGATTTCCCTCTTTGGCGACCTCCCGACAACCAAAAGTCAACAGGGGAGCCAGATTCACTTAATGTCCGGGGTTACTAACTTATCCAACTGCAGGGATTTCGCTACGGAAAAGAAAGGGCATAAAAATGGGAGGAAACTCACTTAACGAATGCCTCGCTTAGCAACACCAAACGCCGGGCTCAAGTTGTAAGTCGAGGACTACCTGCATACTCCGCAGGATCTAGATTTCACCGGAATTCCCTTCCGGAGGGTTGTCGGGGCGAGAAGGGACGGTTCTTCAGCCAAGGACAACACAACCTGGCTGGGGTGTGTGTGTGTGTGTGTGTGTGTGTGTGTATGTGAGAAAGGCTAAAAGTAACCTGGTCTTGTTACCAAGGCGAAGGAACAGCCTGTGTCACTGATCACAACTAACCAAGCGCCACCAGGCATATATTATGGGGTGGACGCTTCGGAGTGGAGAAGGAAGGATGCAGCACAGCCGTCCTGAGTCAACGTACACAAACGCCCCGCTCAAGCATCACCCCCCAATGTGTCTTAGCAAAACATCACGCTGGATTCTCAACCACTAAAGCCTTTTCACAGCTGGGCCATCCAGCCTAACGTAACCAGGATCGCACCAGGCAAGAAACCTTACAAAACCGTACCGAGGGGGGGGGGGAGAGAAAAAAAAAAGAGATAGCGATTAGAAGTACTCACCCAATGTTAAATCAAAGCTGAAAAAGAACTAGAAGGTCATTGGTCCCTAGAACATTTCCTGAACTCATTTTTGGATGCTACTCACCGAGGAGGTGCTGCTACAAGACCTGGTCCTGCGCTTCCGGCAGCGATGTTGGTGCTTCCTGGTCCGATGACGCTCCCGAGATCTCCTGTGGTGACGTGAACGACGGGTAGAGTAATAGTCCTCTACAAAAGACGGGCTTTGCTCTTCAAACTTGTGGAATTCACTGTCTGTCCTGTCTCGGTACCCTCTCTGGTAAGGCAATCTGTCCTGGCTGAATTGCAAACAAAAGCCTCATTACAAATGGAGGGGGGTGGGAGAGAGAGAGAGAGAGAGAGAGAGAGAGAGAGAGAGAGAGAGAGAGAGAGAAAACCTGACATAGGATGTTACTTACTGCCAACGCACTTACAACAGCTGCCTAAAATAACTCTTAAACACACAAATCTTCCCTGACCGGTCAGCAGGTGCACCTGCCAATTACAGATCATGGCATCGTTGCCTGTTAGCACATTTCTGTAACCAATCTCCAAACGTTACCGTGTTTGTTTATTCTGCCGGTTTTACTAAAAAATTATCCTAAGCAAACAAGGCAAGAATGGAAAGCAACAGCACCAGGGAGGTCGGCTTCATTGAGATTACGGGCACGTAATAACCAACTTTCTTACCTTATTCCTTATTTTGCCCCATTTCACCTGCGTAGATTGCCCTATGCGGTAAAAACCAGGCCTTTAAGCCATCTATAATCTTCTGAGGTCAGAACTGTTAATAATTGCCAACAGCAGATCAGAGGAGAGACCGAGTTGGCGTTGGGATGTAGCACACAGAACAATTAACTAGGATTTGCAGAAGAGCAAGATATTTCTGGCGTATAAAACTCACGCCTTACTTGGACTGAAGCTAGAATTCCAGCCTCCAGAATCGTGGGCTTTTTATTCAAAAGTCTCTTTGTATGGCAATCGGCGGCTTCGTGGGCCCACTGTTATATTTTTTTTTCACTCATGAAAAAATACCCGGTTCACAAAAGGCACGTGCGCCAAACCACGTAGAGAGCCTCTTTGATTTATTATCTCCTTAGCCTCTTTCATGGTACCAAGCCTTTTTCTATTCTTAGTCCTCACAATCACAAAAGAAAATTATTCTGGAGGTGAAGGGGTTCTGAGGCAAAATAAAAAAAACCCACCCGTGGCTCATGCGCAGGTTTTTTTATTTTAGTTCGTCACAAGTACTGTTTGTACCTCTTTCACACAAAACTGTTTGCCTATTACCTTCGTAGTTCACAAGGAAGCGGCCCATCCGTGCAAGGGGTGTGCGCCAAGGCTTCTCTGCCAATTTCTGTTAGTTCAGGACTCCCAAGCAATGTGTAAAAGTGAAATTGGTAATTCAATGCGCACTGCTTAAAGCCAACCGGCCTATAATTTTAGGTCACTGCTGACCTTTGAGTGTCCTCATTTGATTTCGTCGATACTAGCCCACCCTGTGCTGTGGAGATGCCAATGAACCGGTGCCAGGCCAACCCAGGCGGCATTTAAAGTTGAGCGCAACGTCGCCTGATTTCCCCAGTTCCACAGGAACAAGCAAAGGAATGTGGGGGTGTGATTCTCAAGCACAACATATTTCTATGTTGAAGCAGACGTTGGAGTCAACCTCCCATATCTTGAGGATGTGCTGCCCAAATCTGAGCCAGATTTTTTTGGGGGGGCGGAAGTGGGGCAACCAGCTCTAAGAGCAAGAAGACGAGCCGATTGCTCCCCAGAAGTATCTCATTTCCATTTTTAAATCCCCATCCCATGGGCCAAACTTTTAGAGGGTTTGGAGAGATTCACAGTGGGAATGATAGCGGCCTGACCTCTAAAATTGTCGCCTGATCTATTTCTGTTTAAGAGGCAGAATGTTTTATTTTATTTATATATCAAATTTCTTTGCTGCCTATCTCACGGTTTAGGCAACTCCGGTCGGCTCACATCCAGATAAACCCCACCAATGTTCAACAATTATAAATGTAAAAACAGATTACAATTACAAAAA
Source organism: Pseudonaja textilis (assembly GCF_049901715.1). Taxonomy (NCBI): domain Eukaryota; kingdom Metazoa; phylum Chordata; class Lepidosauria; order Squamata; family Elapidae; genus Pseudonaja; species Pseudonaja textilis. The sequence goes on from NC_142002.1 coordinate 17,799,665, forward strand.
AAAAATTGAAACAACTAAAAAACAAGGGTTTGGAGGGGAGAGGTGGAGTTCCTTCTCTTGTTAGTGCACCAACCACCTCCAGCCAACAGCTCCTCCTTCAAGGCCAACCAGCATAGCCAGATTTCAAAGCTTTTCCTGAAGGCTGAACGAGAGGGGGAGGATCTCAAAATTCATTTTAAAATGCCACAAGCTCTCTGTTATACACCAATCCAACAGTGGTGGATTGGGAGAGCTTAGACATAATATTTGATAGCAATATACTGGTTCTAAATATTATGTCTAGGCCTCTCCCAATCCTCTTCATTTTATCTACAAAGCCTCCAAGTTCTTCCTAAGATTAGTCATGTTTTATCTGTGGAACCAAGACAACGAAAGTTTCGTTACAGGTTTTGAAAAACAGAGAAGGCAGAATTTGTATTCAGAAGCCAAGAATCTAAATCCATCGGGTGTAATGATAGAATAACCACAGTGCCCTGCTTTGGAGCCTTCTAGACTCCCGTAAGCTGTGGCTTGACCTAAGGAAGCAATTAAGAACACAATAGCAGTTTTGCTCAATCCAAAAGGGCATCTGATGGAGCATTGTGTTGCCTTCAATGGTGAAAACAATTCACCAAGCCTCCCCCATCCTCACCAAACGTGAAAGCAAAATTCCTCAATGGTATATAAACCTGAAGGATTTTATTTTGGTATGTATAGCACTGAACTATGTACCTTGACAGATTTATTGTCTAGGATCCTTGATACTTACAGAGAAGACACATTGGTATCTCTAAGCAAACACATTTATAATTTCTCCTCCCAGACCATTATCAAGGATCGGCCAAGTCAAAGGCTGGTTTCAAGCAGCTCACCTTCTAGAACGTGACCTCCGAGGAAAATCCCGGAGAGTGGGATACCGTGATCTTCCCTCGTGGTGCTCTCTGCTACGAGACCGCCGCCTCTTCCATCTATGGCTCATATAGGGCTCGGGCTCAGGTGAGTGGTAACGTTTACAGTGATGCATCTGAATATACAGGGGAGAGATGTGTGTGTGAATGGAAGAAGCCTCCTCTCCAGGAGAACAAATTCATCCCAATAATTCACACCTTTTTGCCACCATTCACAAGCTTCAAAAACTCCTATTATACTGATTTTTTTTAACTAGTGTTTCCTCAAGAAGACAGGTTAGTGCAGCATCAAATTCAAGAATATTCATACCAGTGGCATTAAAAAGACCTTTATGACATAAGCAACAGACAGACTGTCTAAGAGCAATCATGTTAAAGGAATATTACCTATTTACATAATGTTCTGTCGGAAATGTTATAAGCTAAGCATAACTGACACCAATTTTTTTTTAATGAGAGTTACTATGTACATCGTAAGGATATTGTTACTTGTTACGTCTTTCTATATGGTAAGCTTTTTGGAAAAATAATAATGCAAACAGCTACTAGGACTGCAAGTCAGAGCAGTTCAATTACTGTTTTGACTTGCTAAAATAAATAGAACAAAATCAGAAAATTTTTAAGGCAGTATTTCAATAAAAATAAAGTAATAAAATAACAAATAACAAAAAATGACTAGCTGCAGAAATAATGTACTAAAATTAATAGTATATAAACATTTTAAAGTATGTACAAATTACTAGTATCGCTAAAAAGCAGTTGTGTGGGATTAATGTTTAAAGATAGGAATTTTATTTTAAATTTTAAGGCTAACCATCTATTAAGGGAAGAAAAGAAGGAAATGGTTACTCATATAGCGAAGCTGTCTCTCCAGCCAAATATTCTTCCATACTAGATGTCAACAAAACAATTATGTTAAAAAAAATTCCACCACTCCCAATGAAAGCTTGGTAATCAGATTCTACTTTCTAATTTATTTAGCCCCAACTGTAGAACTGGAGATAAACGACTCTGGGATTTTTTTAAAAATAGTGCCCTTTATCTAATATTTTTTCTTCTCCCTAGAAATTTCCATACACCTCTTTCCATAAAGGTTTGCATAAAAACAACGAAGTAGTAACCGATGTATGATCATAAAACGTACACGTCAAGAAACTTAGGTTTAAAATTTGGGAAAATAGCATGGAAGCTATTTATATATTTGGCACTAAAACAACAAAGTGCACCTTTGTTCAAATCAGTTACTACCATATTGAGTTGACTACCCTAATAGTCATCCACCTTCCTAAAGTGATGCACAAACCAGATGTGTCCATTACACCTGTAGTTTGACACACCTGGACAGTGGCCAGGAGGCCGAAGGGAGGATATACGTAAGCCATTCAACTAAAACAGAGAACCGAAGGCTTGGTTCACCCCAAGGATGCGTCAGTATTTCACACTGCACAAAACAATAGTCCTCGACTTACAACAGATCGTTTAGTGACTCTTCAAAATTACAAAGGATCCTGAAAAAAAAGCAACTTATGACACTTTTCGACACTTAACGACTGTTGCAGCCTCCCGTGGTCACGTGATCAAAATTCAGATAACTCTTCAAACTCTCTGCATTATCACGGGATTTCTATTATTTTTACCTATAAAGCTGCCTCCTCCTTTTGGGAGCGACAAACATGTTTTTTAAAAGGCCTGTTTTTTTTTCTCAATACACCTTTAAAGGTTTTCAAATAGTTTCATATATATCTGGTCAAGTTGGGATTTTTAAGAACCTCATTTTTAATTTATATGAATACACCTGATTGTTTTCAGGTCAAACTGCAAGCATCTCTTAAATAAAGGTCTTAAGAATTTAAAAATAATAATAATTCAGATGCTTGGCAACTGGTTCATATTTATGACGGTCGAGAATGTCCTTGGGGGGAGGGGGGCTCTTTTGTGACCTCCTTAACAAGCCAAGTCGATGGGGAAGCTCGATTCGCTTAACAACGGCATCACTCCCTTAACTACAGCGATCCACTTAACAACTGCGGCCAGAAAGGTTCATAAAAAGCCCACTTCACAGATGTCCCGCTTAGCCACCAAAATGTTGGGGTCAAACTGCAGTGATAAGTGGGGGAGGGAGTACCGTCTACTTACCTTATATAGGTAAGCGCCATTTAAGGCAGTCGGGCTTCACCAAACCCATTGCTGGCTCCCTTTAACCCTGGTGGCGATTCACTTAACAACGGAGGGCAGAACAGTCGTAAAATGGGGACAAAGATCAAGATCTCAACCCAAACGTGGAAAGGGGGGGGGGTTGCGATCGCTTGTGGTCGTAAGTCGAGGACTATCTGTAGGTCGTGTTTTTAAAAGGGGGGGGGGGAGAAGGAAGAGGCCTGTTTGCACAAAGATGGGTAAATCCCAACTAACCATCATGACTTAAGGAGATTTTTTTTAAAAAAACAAAAGCACCTCGCCATCTTTGCAGGATACATTTCGTGACGATGCTTGATTTTTTAATTTAAAGGCAGGCTCAGGGGCGAAGCTGCCACAAGGCCCTGCGGGAACCCAAAGGCGCCCCCTCCATAGGCCCGAAGCCTTCTCCCCCACCCCCTCTGGCGTTGCCCACTCCCAAGGCGGCCTCCCCCCCCCCACCCCGAGCAGGCCAGGGAAGGAAGACCAGGCCACACACGGCCGACAGCCGCGGTTAGCAACCCCCGGGCGGCGCCGCCGACGGAACACCGGCCCTCTCCTTGAAAGCCCCTTATCTTCGTACCTCCCCCCACCCACACCCTCCGTTCCCCTACCTGGCGGGGGTCCCGGGCGCGAGGGGGACCCCGAAAACCCGCCTCCAGGAAACGGGGACCCGTCCGCATCTCCATTCCAGCGGCGGCGATGTTCCCGCGAGACTTGGGGGGGGGGGAGAGACGAGAGCGGCGCGCGACCGAATTCGTGGCAGTCCCGGCGGGAGGGGTGGTGGCGGAATAGAACGGTGAGGCTTTGGGAGGGGCGTGGCCGGCTCTCCTGAGAGGGAAGCGAAGCCCCGCCCACTCCTTTCAGCCTCTCCCCCTCCCCTCCTCCTCCTCCTCCTCCTCAAAAGCGGCGGCCTTGGGTTACACGCCGACTTAAGGCCCGTGGGTTGCAGGCGACGGCTTCCTCCCGCTTCTCTTCCCCAGAAAAACGATTCCGAGTTGCGAACGAGACCCACCCAGCCACCCCGGTCCTTACCGCGGTTTCTGGCCCCTCCGGAGGCCTCAGACTCGGCTCCGCCGCCGCCGCAGACGACGATGAGGAGGGAAAAAAAAAAAAAAAACGACACTTGCGCGCAGGCGCACTCGTCCGGTCTGAGCGCTGAAAGGGGGGGAAAGAATCTCGGTGGCTGTCGTCGCGCGGCCTAGAGCGGCTCGACGCCGAGGTTTTTTTCCCCTCCCCTTGGCCGGACGCCATGCTGGTCGATGGCTTCTGCCGCTCTGGGCGTCCGACTTTGTGGGAGTGGAGGACTGCGGCAAGGAAAAGTGGAATCGCCAGAGACGTGTTATTATCGTTGCTGTTGTCGTTCTTATTGTTGCAATTTATACACTGGCGAATCTCTGAGGACTGTGAGCAGCCTTACCAGAAGAAGCACACGTAGGGACAATATACCAAGTGTGCAAAGTCTACTACACACTAATTTAAAAGGTCTCCAAACTAATTAAAATGGAGCATAAAAAAATTAAATCAACTTTTTTTTCCAATCACGTGATTCCAGGTTTTTACATTTCAATACATACATGACCATGATCACATATTCAACTAAGGCAAAAAAAATTATATCTAAACTTAGAATAGAATAGAATTCTTTTATTGGCCAATTGAATTTGTCTTGGTGCAAATGCTCTCAGTGTACATAAAAGAAAAGATACCTTTGTCAAGAGTCAAGAATCATCAGGTACAACACTTAATGATAGTCCTAGGGTACAATAAGCAATCTAATCATACTAGGAAACAGTCCATATAAATCATAAGTATACAACTGACAAAGTTACAGTCCTACAGTCACAAGTGGGAGGGGATGGTTGATAAGGAGTGATGAGAAGGTTAATAGTGATAGTAGTGCAGACTTTGCAAATAGTTGGACAGTATTGTGGGAATTATTTGTTAAGCAGAGGCGTTTGGAAAAACCTGTCCTTGTGTCTAGTTGTTCTGGTGTGCAGGGCTCTATAGCTTCGTTGTGAGGGAAGGAGTTGAAACAGTTTATGTCCAGGATGTGAGAGGTCTGTAGATATTTTCACAGCCCTCTTTTTGACTCGTGCAGGATATACAGGTCCTTGATTGAAGGCAGGTTGGTAGCCATTGTTTTTTCTGCAGTCGTAATTGTCCTCTGAGATGGAACCAGGGCATAAATGCCTTTTCAACTCCTATCCTCAAAACGACACTATAGAGCCCTGCACATCAGAACAACTAGACACAAGGACAGTTTTTCCTCCAACGCCATCACTCTGCTAAACAAATAATTCCCTCAACACTGTCGAACTATTTACAAAGTCTGCACTACTGCTACTGTTAATCTTCTCATCACTCCTTATCACCCCTCCCACTTGTGACTGTATGACTGTAACTTTGTCACTTGTATCCTTGCTATTTATATTGACTGTTTCCTAGTATGATTTTATTGCTCATTGTACCCCATGACTATCATCAAGTGTTGTGCCTGATGATTCTTGACTCCTGACAAATGTATCTTTTCTTTTATGTACACTGAGAGCATTCCTTTTGTGTGTCCAATCACACTTGGCCAATAAAGAATTCTATTCTATAAAAAATTCTCATTTGGTGTACAATGTTCCTTCTCAGCAGATCACAACAGCTAAGCCACACTAGCTCTGTTCACAGTCTGGGCAAAAGAGAAGATGGTTATCTTGAGTCTTTGATGGCTTCATTCAGACACCCCAGACTGGACCTGGGTGCTAAATTAACTCTTTTTTTCTGCATTTGCAGAAGATGCTGAGCTGTAACTTGAACAAAATGGCCTTTGTTTTGAGCAAAGTCTAACTAAACTTAGCACATGGTACAAACACCGTTACTAAATCCTCAACCAATTGGATGTGTGTATCATGTGAATGAAGCTTTGCAACTCAACCTGATGTGGCTAGTTTTACAATTTAAATACCCTGGTGACTCCAAACAACTAGCATTTGTGATTCAGCTGATCATTGTGCAAACAAGCCATTGACACTACTGGCCTACGGGCTTATGATATGAACCCAGCCCAGCCATCTAATTTATAAATGGCTCCCTGCCATGTATGAATCTAGTCAATTGTTTATTCAATAAACCATGTTAAATCACGCATTTGTTTATTCACCAAAGCCATATGGCATAATGAAGTCTGAACTTCTTTATTTTTTTAACTCCACCTTTTTGTTTTTGGAAGTTTTAATCCTCTACTCTGCTGACGACTGTCAATGAACTCAAAAATTGTTGACTTCTTTGTGGCTTTTCAGATACTATTCTGACACATCATCTCTTACAGTGACTTTTGACGGTTTTTGCTTCTAACGAGTGAGCAAAACCACTGCTATCAAAACGCCCATCTTCTCAGCTTAAGGCGCGTCAGGCGAAGTTTACTTTTCTCCTTACCTGGCAGGTGACCGCATTTCTCCTTACCTGACAGGCCTACCAGTTTCCTGAACAATCGAAAGCAAGTAAGAACCAAGATTAGTTGCCACCACAGTTCCCATGGCAGCAACTGCCCTGTTCCTCTTGGCCTAGGGAAAGCTAGTGCTTACAGAAACCAGGTTGTTCAGGTGGGAAGATTGTTACTTACTTCCAGCTTATTCTGAGATTGCCACTCGGCAGCGCTGATTATTGGGAGGTAAGCAGGAATGATAACCCCCCTTTTTAAAAATCACTTTTGTCTATGATTTTCCCTTTTGAAAAGAACACTGGGCTCACCTGCTCGACACAGACAATCTGGAAAAACTTAAGCTTTCTAATTAGGATAATTTCTAATTTTTCTCTCTGATTATGGAATCTTCCCTCTATATATGCGTGAGTTTGGGCTGGATGTGAGAATCTGTTTCTTTCTGGAGAGTCTTTTCCCAACAGCGACTTTGCTATCTTTCTTTGTTTAACTTTCTTTGTGTAACTTTCTTTCTCCTCTTTAGTACAATTTTTTTTTCCAGGTAAAACTCCCCCAGAGTCTATTTCTTCTTTATTACATCCACCAAAAGTTGCTCCATTTTTTTTAAGGGTTCCCTCCCACCCATTCCTTCTCTTGTAGTTTTCTGTGTGTATATATCTCTTTAGGCTTGGATTAGCAAATCTTTGTTTTGCATTTTTTGATTTATTGAACATCATTGCATTTCAGTCTGTTAAAGGTTTTCCCTTGAAATAAATAAAGAGAAAATTTACTTGGGGCCAAAACATCAAAATATAAAGATAATCTTAAATTAGGCATTAGATAAAACAGTTCAGTAAATCAATCGATATTACCTAAAACATGTAGAACTCAAACTTGCAACTATATTGCTAAAGATCTTGTTTTTATACCATCCTCTAAAACAATCGGCCGAATGAAATAATGCCCTTATTCTAGGTGGCTTAATAAATTAAACCATCTCTTTGCAGAGCAACGACTTAACTGAAGCCATCTAGTGAATTTAGGACTTCATTTAGCAAATTAGAATCAATTATCCCATTGTTTTCGGGCAAAAGTACGTTATAAGAAATGAAGACCATGAGAATAGCGAATGTGAAATGTTCGAACGTAGTTATTGGAGGAACAAACATGGGACTCGCGAATGAAGGCACAAATTTGGGGCCGTTTTAAATGTCCTGATTGTGAGACTTTGTGTTCTGTTCTGAAGAAACATTTTTATGCATTGGGGAAAACGCTAGTTTTGGGGGAAAGTTCTCCTCCCCCTTTATTTTGGGTCATGGATTTTTTTTTTTTTAGGTTCTTCAGACTGGGTTCACAAACCTCCGTCAGCCCAAACTCCAGATTGGAGCACCACATTGATTCGGCCACGTTGCTCAGAGAAGAGAAGTTTTCCTGGGATTCTCAACTCCTTTAAATGTTACTCCGTAAGTGGACTGGATTTCAGAGTTTGCCTTCCCGATTCGGAGGCGTCGATGGAGGTTTCCAACACAGTTCTGTGGAGAACTCAAGACTCCACAGCCAAGAGTCTGGAAATACCAGCGGAAACCCCATATCCTTCTGTGGGTCGCTTTTGGCCTCAGAAAAGATCCTTCCTTCAAAGAGTCCTTTTCCATCACAGGTAAGCACTCAGGTGTTTCCACTGGCTTCTTAACCTTTGCAGGTGAAGGGACTCCCACATATTTATTTATTTTGATTTGATTTGATTTGCCGATCGCTTACAAGATTATATGTATAAGCATAAACATGAGTAAGAATACAGGAAATAGGTACGAATAAATAGGGACAAAAGGACAGGGATGGTAGACACGATGGTGCACTTATGCACGCCCCTTACAGACCTCTTAGGAATGGGGTGAGGTCAATGGTGGATAGTTTGAGGTTAAAGAAGTGGGGGTTAGAGGATGAAACTACAGAATTCCAGGCATTGACCACTCAGTTGCCGAAGTCGTACTTTCTGCAATCAAGTTTGGACTTTCTGCAATCAGGTTTACATTGAGTTTGTATCTGTTGTGTGCTCTTGTATTGTTGCGATTGAAGGTGAAGTAGTCACTGACTGGTAGGACATTGACTGGTAGGAAGTCCTCGACTTACAATCCTTTGTTTAGTGATGGTTCAAAGTTATGATGGCGCTGAAAAAAAACTGACTCATGACCGTGTTTTCACAGTTTATCCCCATTGCAGCGTCCCCCACGGTCACGTGATCACAATTTGGATGCTCCTAGAAATTCCCTGGCATTTTGGGACTTTAGAATAGAGCTGGAAGGGACCTTGGAGGTCTTCTAGTCCAGCCCCCTGCTCAAGCAGGAGAACCTATACCATTTCAGATAAGTGACTATCCAGTCTCTTCTTTAAAACCTCCAGTGATGGAGAAGCCACGATTTCTGGTGGCAAGCTGTTCCACTGGTTCATTGTCCTCCCTGTTAGGGAAGCAACCTTCATTCCAGGTTGCTTCTCTCCTTGGTTAGTTTCCAACCCTTATTTCTTACCCTGCCCTCTTGGCCTGGTCTAGGACAGTCACATTTTCCCAATTGAAATTCCTCTCCTCTGCTCGCAATAGAATACCTTATGCTACCAGGCTTGGACTTTTGGACCTGGACAACCTAGAACTACGCTGCCTACGGTCTGACCTAAGCTTAGTATACAAAATTGCCTGCTACAACGTCCTACCTGTCCGTGACTACTTCAGCTTCAACCACAATAACACACAGGCAAACAATAGATACAAACTCAAAGTAAACCGTTCCAAACTCGATGGCAGAAAATACAACTTCAGCCACAGAGGGGGTCAACGCCTGGAACTCACTCCATGACTCTGTGCTTACATCCTCAAACCCCCAAAACTTTTAACCTTAAACTGTCTACCGTGGACCTCACTCCATTCCTAAGAGGTCTGTAAGGGGGCGTGCATAAGTGCACCAGCGTGCCTACCGTCCCTGCCCTACGGCTTCCATTTATTCATACTCGTTTATTATGTATATACTGTTTATGCTTATATGTTTATACTTATATGTTTATATGCTGTGTTCTTGCTTTCTCGTACCTGCTTAACAAATAAATAAGTTTTGAAACTCCTCTTTTCTCTTTCCATTCCCTCAGCTAAAGAGCAGTGGAGTAATAGCTCAGCAAGAGCTCAGCAGCCCACGAAGCAACCCAGGAGGAACCTGCATAAACTTCCGACACCCTGGGCCTCTGAGAGCCATGTCTGTGGGGTCCCAGCCTGGTTCTCAGTCCAACAACGACAGAACGTAGGTTTGGAATAAAGTGGATATGAAGCGGGGAAGCTTTGGCATGGAATCTAATGGGGGTGTATGTTATTCTTTTGGATATAGCGGGACTAGAATAGAATAGAATAGAATAGAATAGAGAATAGAATTTAGAATAGAATTTAGAATAGAATAGAACAGAACAGAATATTGGAATAAAAATAGAATAGAATGGAATGGAATAAGAAAGAATAGAACAGAACAGAGAAACAGAATGGAATGGAATAAGAAAGAATAGAATAGAATTGAATAGAATATCGGAATAAAAATAGAATGGAATGGAATAGAATAGAATAAGAAATAATAGAATAGAATATTGGAATAAAAATAGAATTGAATTGAACTGAAAAGAAGAGAATATCGGAATAAAAGTAGAATATAATGGAATGGAATGGAATAGAATAGAATTCTTTATTGGCCAAGTGTGATTGGACACACAAGGAATAATTTGTCTTTGGTGCATAAGCTCTCTGTGTACATAAAAATTATGATCATAATCATCATAAAAATACATTCGTCATAGTCATAAGGTACAACACTTAGCGATAGTCATGGGATACTAAATAAGCAATCAACATAAATCATACTAGGATACTAAATAAACAATACAAATCGTAAGATACAAGCAACACGGTTATATCCTAAGTAGAGAAGGTAATAGGAAAGATGAGAAGAAGTAATACAGCCTTACTAAATAGTTTAACTGAATTGTGGAAATCAGTTATTTAGCAGAGCGATAGGACGGGGGGAAAAACTGTCCTTGTGTCTAGTTGTTCTGGTGTGCAATGCCCTATAGCGCCATTTTGAAGTTGAAACAATTTATGTCCAGGATGCAAGAGGTCTGTAGATATTTTCACAGCCTTTTTTCTGACTCGTGGAATATACAGGTCTCCAATTGAATTACATCCCTGGGATGTATTTTCCCAAAAGTGCCTTTTTTTTTTTCACGTGGCAACTGGACTTTCTCGTTTTACTTTGAAGAAGTTTCGCTTCTTGTCCAAGAAGCTTCTTCAGCTCTTTTTATGCATTTATTTATGCATTTATTTAATTTTTTTTTGGCAGAGGTGTTCCAAGCAATCTGGCCTACGGCATGCAGCCTCCCGGTTCAAATCTTAGGAGGAGGAATTCCTTATCCCACCTTCCTAACAACAATACAAAGGACTTTAATTCCGATCAGCCGTTAGCTAGAAAAAGGTGGAGCGGCTCGCAGCCGGACCTGCAGGCAAACTTTCTGGAAGAGACACCAAGGAACGGGAAGCTAAGAGAAGGGGACGACTCTCTGGCAGGGCAACCTAAAGAGTTTGGAGCATGGAACCTCGCGTTGGAAGTTGACATGATGGAATTTGAGATCTGTTCCCTAAAACAGAAGGTAATGTACGATCGTATCCTAATCTGCGGACTATACAGGTAGCCCTCGGCTTACAACAATTCGTTTAGTGACTGTTTAAGTTACAGCGGCATTGAAAAAGGAACTCGTGGCTGTGTTTTCACACTTATGACCTGTGATGACCCCAAGGGGTGTGGCACAAAAGCAACAAAGTCACAAAAATAGGCAAAGTCCCTTTAATACCTCCAGCTTGGATCCCCGTGTCCAGTTATCATTGGCTGGAGAAAAAACTCTCCCAAAAACAGTTTTCAAAGGGAAGAAATTCCGTCCAAACCCAAAGTACATTTAAATTATAAATAAAAACCAATACAAACCACACTGCAGCAGTTAACAAGACAGGGCAGGACAAAGGATTGAAGAGGTCAAAAGATAACGAAACACACACACACACTTGGGAAGACTCCAGAACTCAGATAAGACTTGACAAACCAGAATAATTTCACACTTTGCTTCCAGCAACATTGCCATGCGCAGTTTGCCCTTTTAACAAGTCTTCCCAGCTGCAGCCCATGAAGGGGATCAAGGCCCTTTCCTCCCCCCTAAGCCAGGCAACCCATATAGCTCCCTTCTCCTGTTCCTCCCTGCGTGCCCTAGGATGAAGAGGGGGTGGGCCTGGGTCTTCCTCTGAATGCCCAGCCAGACTGTGCCCTTCCCCAGTTTCCTTCACAGCCACTGGAGGCCCACTCCCACTCCCTGTCAGTTGTTCCTCCTCTCCCTCGGAATCAGATTCCAACAGAGGCATGGCATGGCCATTGTAGCATCCCCATGGCCATGTGATCAAAATCCAGATGCTTGGCCACTGACTTATATTTATGACGGTTTTGCAAATTTCCTGGGGTCACATGATAATCTTTTTGGACCTTCTGAAAAGCAAAGTCAATGGGGGAAGGCAGATTCGCTTAACAACTGTGGTGCTAACGTCACTAACTGCAGCGATTCACTTAAAGAGTTGCAGCAAGGAAGATTACGCAACGATTATCTTCTCCGTAAAAGAATTTCTAAATTAAAAAGCAAATTCTCTTTCGACGAAGAGAAATTGTTACAGGAGAAAATACCAATTATTATTATTTTTCCCCTCCCCACAAGGCTCTGGTTAATGTGTAGGCCTGCCTGTGAAATTTCCCCTGACTCCTGTCTTTCCTGCAGCAGATGGAAAGCTCCTTTGCCTACCTGGAGAAGGAAAGAAAGTGGTTGGAAGTGATTCGTTTGGAAGGCAGGACACGAAAAGGGGAACTGGATGATAAGTAAGTAGCCCCCTTCTTGTAGTACGGGAGTGGGTATTGCGTATCAGAAATAAAAGGGGAGAAAAATGGAAGTTAGAAATAAAAGAAGGAGACTAGCGAATTATTAAAATACGTTAAGATAGAGATGTAAACATGACAATTGTAATTGATACGATGATTAAGCTCACCATGTTTAGTATTATCACTATATTTATACTAGAAGATATGTTAAGAGGGAGGAATGGAAAGTTTTATTATATACCATATTATGATTGTAAGATTAGAAAGTCAATATCAAAGTAATATATATTGTAGTAAATGTTGATGGTTATTGCACAGATATTAGTAACCAGACAACACACTGTTTAATGGAAGATGGAATGTTTAATAGTAATAGTAATAGGAGGAAGAGGAAGAGGAAGGAGAAGGAGGAGAAGAAGGAGGAGGAGGAGGAGGAGGAGAAGAAGAAGAAGAAGGAGGAGGAGGAGGAGGAGGAGGAGGAGGAGGAGGAGGAGAAGAAGAAGAAGAAGAAGAAGAAGAAGAAGAAGAAGAAGAAGAAGAAGAAGAAGAAGAAGAAGAAGAAGAAGAAGAAGAAGAAGAAGAAGAAGAAGAAGAAGAAGAAGAAGAAGAAGAAGAAGAAGAAGAAGAAGAAGAAGAAGAAGAAGTTGAAGTTGTTGTTCTTCAAAAGAATCCAACTCTGTCCACTCCTGAAACTGGGAAATATTTCATAATACTGAGACTATTTTGTGGCTTCTACAAAACCAAAGATATTCCTAGAGATACAGAAATCCACCTTCTTGCTTGGTGTGTCTTTCAGGATCTTCAAGATGGAAATGGAGCTGGCCAAGACGAGGTCTTATTTTGGTAAAAGGGATCACCGCTTGCATTCCCAGAGTTTCGGTCACAGCGAACCTGTGGTAAGAAAAACCTTCCAAAATCTTAACTTCTGGATTTGAAACGGACCCTAGCTTAGGATGGTTTTTTTTTTTTTTTTGGCTATTCTGCATTGAAGCAGAATGTGGCAATGGCGCAAAGAAGATGTGGCTGTTGGGGTGGCTGGCTGGGTGAGAAATGAGCTCAAAAATAAAGTGGAAATACTCCCTTCAGAGCCAGGACATGTTGGACGTCAGCCAGGAACTGAGGAACCTCCAAAAAAGCTTGGGTGCTTTGAAGAACTGCATCAAGACCTTAGAAGAGAAACGAAACGAGATGGTGCAGCAGCTGAAATGCGTGAAGGAGGTGAGTTTGGAGGTGAGTTTAGCAGAAAGAGAGAGAGAGAGAGCAGCTTGACTGCTGCAATGGGCTTTTCATGGGGCTGCCCTTGTTAAGATTGAAAGGGTGGTGCTGTTGGAAAACAATAAGCAAGACATCAAAACGGGATTCGTCTCAGTGGCAGGGCACACCATTCCGCCCACCACTCCTTTCAAAATGAGAAACATCCCATTCCATGGCCACTAAAGTCTTTTTCCGGCAATGACCCTGCGGTTCAGGGTTCTCTAATCCTCCTTCTCCAATAAGTATAGCTAAAAGGCAACTGGATTTTGTTTAGTGACTCTAAAAGATTCCAAATGGCCAGCTGTCTGCCAGGAACATACATCCTTGCATCCCCCACCATCTAGTCAGAGCTGAAGATGCTTCTTGGATCAGAAGCAAAATGTCTTCAAAAGAAAAAAACAACAACAAGAGAGTTCAGTTGCCTTTTGAAAAAGCACCTTTGCGATAACCTTGGTCGAGAATCTCCACAGACTTTTAGCTATACAGTTTGGGATGAAAACCCTTTGAATGGGGGTGGGACAATGAACGGATTTTCAAGAAAAAAAAAATGCAGACTACAAGAACCGGAGCGTTACTCAGGTGACCCTGAGGACACAGGTAAACCTCCAAGTGGATGCAAATGACCAGCTATCTGAAAGGTGTATAAATCCTTCCATTCCCCACCCTCCAGTCAGAGGTGAAGCTTCTTGGATGAGAAGCAAAATGTCTTCAAAAGAAAAACAAAAGGAAGTCCAATGGTCTCCTGGAAAAAAAACCAAACACTTTTGGGACTCCTTGTCCAATGTTTCTATCCCTCTCTCCAGACCTTGAGATCCCTCCCTTCGCTTCTTTTTCCAACTTCCTTTCTTAGCCAGTTCAAACTCAGTTCTTGACTTCGCCGCTGTTAAACGTGATGGTCTGAGAATTACTTTTAAGAACATAAGCCCATTTCTCTTCCTTTGGGTCTTCGGGGAGAGCAGAGCTCAGTCAGCCATACAACAGCTACAAAGCCACTGGAAACCAAGCGAGAAAGATGCCAACTCCAAGCTGCTTACAAGAACATCAAACAGGTGTGTGTGTGTGTGTATGTGTGTGTGTTTTCTTAAGTTTTCACGGGTACTTACATGTATGGCGTTCAGCTTTGTTCGGGTATTTTCCCACGTCATTGTAGTTGTGCTTTTAAAGTTGTAGCAACGTTTCGGCAGAATCTCATCTGCCATCATCAGGCTTCTGTATCGGGTTCGTCTGTGAGTCAGACTTTTATATATATAAAAGATCTCTTGGTTCAGGCAACAAATTACCCTTGTATTATGAGGCAAGAGGCTGTTTTCCTTTTCGCGGGATGCTTTTTCTATGATAGATAGATAGATAGATAGATAGATAGATAGAAAATAGATACATAGATAGAAAGAAGATAGATAGATAAATAGATAGATAGATAGAAGATAGATAGATAGAAGATAGATAGATAGAAGATAGATACATAGATAGAAAGTAGATAGATAAATAAATAGATAGATAGATAGAAGATAGATAGATAGAGGATAGATAGAAGATAGATAGATACATAGATAGAAAGAAGATAGATAGATAAATAGATAGATAGAAGATAGATAGTAGATATAGATAGACAGATAGATAGAAAATAGATAGATAGAAGATAGATATAGATAGATAGATAGATAGATAGATAGATAGATAGATAGATAGATAGATAGATAGATAGATAGAATTCTTTATTGGCCATGTTTGATTGGACACACAAGGAATTTGTCTTCGGTTCATAAGCTCCCAGTGTACATAAAAGAAAGAGTCAAGAGTCCAGAATCATCAGGTACAACACAATAGTAGTCATAGGGTGCAATAAGCCATCAAATCATACTAGGAAACAGTCAATATATATTTTTATCCATATATTTATGGATAGAAAATGGGATAAGAAAGATCTCTCTCGTGGCCACTTCATTGCAGAAGAATGCAGCTTTGCTTCAGCAAGTCCAGCACCTCAGTTTGGAGTTGAAACATGCCCAGAAAAATCAAGAAGAATCCGGGGACCAGATCTCGGCTCTCAAATCAGAGCTTGCAAGTTGTAAGAATCAGGTCCATCAACAGGAAGAAGAGAAAGCCCTCATGAAGGAGGAGATGGAATCTGTCAGACAGGTAAATGTCCGTTCTGGGAACGGACCGTGTTCCTCTTCTTTTTAGAGAGAGGAATTTTAAAAAAACAATAAAAAGCAAAAGAATGGAGCTCAGCTGCCCATATCTTCATGGACACACGACCATGCAGTTTTTCTTGTCCATAATATGGAAGTGGTCCGCCACTGCCTTTTGAACGTGTTGTGAATCTTGTCCGTTTAGCTCGCAGCCCTTGGATTGCCTGTTAAGGCTCCTATGGTAAAGGTACACCTGGAGAATCAGTGGATAAGAGATTTAGCCACACAGTTTCCCCAGAAAGAAGCCAGGATGTAGAGACTGCCATCCGAGCTGGATGGGAGATGGAGGGGGGGCGGGGTCAAGGGTAGCCACATCCTAGAATCTCCCAGGATATATCCAGTAGTAACACAGAAAAGAATATCTGGCGCTCAGGGCTGAACTGCGGACAGGGTTGTATTTGTATTTGTCGAATAGGGGGTTGAGCCTTGATGCTCCCTGAGCTTGGCTGTTTTCTTGCAGATGTTTCATTACCTGACTAGGTAACAATATCAGGGCTAGAAGGGAGTGGGGTTTGCAGGGAGGGGGAGGAGGAAGGGAGTAGGAATAGGAGTAGGAGTAGGAGTTGGAGGAGGAACATCAACCTGAAATCTGTAAGGATATATCTAGTGTAACATAGAAGAGAATATAGCTTATGGTTGAATTGTAGGGTCCTTGGTGCTCTCTGAGCTTGGTTATTTTCTTGCAGGGGTTTCATTCCCCAACTAGGTAACATCATCAGTGCTAGAAGGGGTGTTGGGTTTATGATCATAGGTCGAGAGGACTACCTGTAATTTTGCCCAGTTGAACCCAGCTCACCTGGGCCAGGTGAACTGATCTGAAAACTGACACTATTCACTCCTGCTGTTCTTCTCCCAGTCGAAGGAAGAGCTTTCTTCTATAGCAGCTGAGAGCCACCAAAGGCTGGCAGCTCTTTTAGAAAAACTGCATCTTCTGGAAGAGGAGGAAAAGTCCCAGGCTAACCACATCCGGGCTCTGGAGGACAAGTTGCTGGAAGAGAAGGAGAAACACCTTCTCGGAAGAACGGAGGAGCTGCAAGGCCAGGAGGAGACCAAGAAAGCTCTGCAGGCAAGCTGTGAAAATCTCAGGTAAGAAGCATTCAGACCTTCATCCCATGATGGGGACCATCATCAAATGCTCCAGAAGGACGTCAAGATGCTGCGATACGAAAATCTCTGTATAGGTGTGCGTGTGGGGTTTTCTTTGCCCGTGCATAACGTTTGTACGGATAGTCAGTCTGCCTGTCACAAATACAATTTCAACTCATCAAATATTTCTATGGTCTTTTAGAGTTGCCAACAAAAAGGGAGGGGGAAGCAGTGGGCAACTTGCATTCCATAAATAGTTTTTCAAAGATAGTAACTAGGTGACTGAAGTTTCTGCCCCGCAAAATTCTAACTGGAGAGCACGATTGATGGCTTTTGGCTATGGAGGTGTCCCATTGGAGAATATGAATTACGATACACCCAGGGGGTGGGGGAAAACCAGGGTCAAGGGTGACCATGAATGATGTGTCACAGAGTCAGCTACACCCAGGCAGTTCTGGCATGTTTATTCCTAATAAATCTTTAAGTTTTGGAAGTTTGGCTCGAGACTCATGGTTTAAATGGGGTTAAGTGCCGGAATCCTGACATCCAGCCTCTTTGGCTAGGAAGTGGCGCAGCTCAAACCATGGATGTGCAACGTTATTCCTTGAGCATATCCGTTTCACTGGCGTTCCAAGGCAGTTGACCAACTTACCTGAGCCAAGAGAACCAGGTAGCCTAATGGTTAGAGGGGTTATGTTCCTCAGAGGCAATGCCATGGGTGCAAAAATCAGTTCCCCTGTTCCTTTCCAGGTGGCTTTGAAGAATCCACAAACACTTTCTCACGGACCTTTTACCTTCTCTCCCCCTTGGTTCTGTAGGGAATCTCTGATCCAATTACAGGAGGAGAAAGGTCTTCTGCAGGTTCACTGCCAGGACCTTGAAAGGCAAGCTGAAGAGTTGGGCAAGCAATTGGACGAGCAGCGGTCCATCTCCCAAGACTGGAGAAACCGATGGGAGGAAGGAAATGCCACTCTGAAGACCAAGGAAGAAGACCTGGAGAAAATGAATGCCCAGAACCAGGATTTTCAAGCCAAGGTGCGGCCGACAGTTTCTTGATAAGTTTTCCTCCCTTTCCTTGTCTTCTGGATTTTCAATTGTCCTGGCCCTTTTGATCTTTCAGCTGTAGGCAAGGATCAGTAGGGTCCCTGGTGCTCTCTTGAGCTTGGTGGTGGTTTTCTTGCAGACTTTTCAATACCCAAACTAGGTAACATCATCAGTCCTAGAAGGGAGGTGTGTTTTTTGGAGAAGGAGGAAGAGGAGGAAGACAAAAAGGAGGAAGGAGGACTGTGGGGTCCTTGGTGTTCTCTGAGCTTGGTGGTTTTCTTGCAGACCTTTCATTACCCAAACTAGGTAACATCATCAGTCCTAGAAGGAAGGTGGGTTTTTGGAGGAGGGGGAGGAGGGGAAGGAGGAGGAAGAGGAGGAGGAGACGGAGGGAGGGAGGGAGAAGGAGAGAGGGAGAGAGAGAGGAAGAACAAAAAGAGGAGGAGGTGGAGGAGATGGAGGGAGGGAGGGAGAAGAAGGAGAGAGAGGAGGAGGAGGAGGAGGAGGAGGAGGAGGAGGAGGAGGAGGAGGAGGAGGAGGAGGAGGAGGAGGAGGAGGAGGAGAGGAAGAATAAGAGGACTGTGGGATCCTTGGTTGTTTCTTTACCAATGTTTCATTTACCAAACTAGTTAACATCATCAGTGCAGTGATGACGTTACCTAGTTTGGGTAATGAAACGTGCAGGAAAACAGCCAAACTCAGAGAGCACCATTACTCCTCATTTTCAACCCTGAGTTACAAATATTCTCCTTTATTGGTCTGCCTTTTTTTTTGGATCTTGTCACAGCTGGTGCCATGTTTAAGTCTCAGTGATGCCCTGGAGAACATCTGCAGTAGCATCTCAGGGCTGGCTTGCCTCTTGTCTGCTGACTTGGGCTCTTGTTTCTTGGTAGAACGCAGAATGGAGTTTGGAGAAGCAGAGGCTGCAGCAACTGGTCCATGTTTTGGAGGAGCAACTTACCGAAAAGTAAGGAAAACAAGAGAGCAAGACGGGGATCTCAAGGTATAAATGACCATTAGACCTCCACAGGAAATGATCTGTCCATGTTCTCCAGGAATTAAAAGGCACTTTTGACAGACAAGGCTGTTATGTCGTGGCAAATTCCACCCAACAGTAATAACAATACTGCACTGAGCCACGGTGGTTAGAATGCGGTACTGCAGGCTAGTTCTGCTGACTGCCAGCCGCCTGCAATTTGGCAGTTCAAATATCACCAGGCTCAAGGTGGACTCAGCCTCCCATCCTTCCGAGGTGGGTCAAATGACCGCCCAGATTGTTGGGGGGGGCAAGAGGCTGACTCTGTAAACCGCTTAGAGAGGGCTGTAAAAGCACTGTGAAGCAGTATGTAAGTCTAAGTGCTATTTCTATTTCTGGAGGAGAAAGCAAAATGTTAGAAAATGCCAGGTTCCCATAACGGGCAATGCACTTTCTACGAAGACGGTTGTTTCCACTGCATAAAACAGGAAGAAAAACTTTTCAGATCTACAGGGAATGTTATTGAACTTTGGTTTCCTATAATCTCTGGAGGCCTCCATCTTCCTCTGCTGTTGCTTCTTCATTTCGACGCGTTTTTAAAGTCATTTTGTGCCCAAAGACACAAAGCATTGGGTTTGGTTTCCAGGAGGTGTTGCAACTGAGTTCAAAAGAATTCTTATCCCCAGGGACCAAGCCTTGAAAGATCTCAGGATGACCAAAGATGGAGACAGAACTGTGTTGGAGACGAGAACTTCCTCAGAGCCGAAGATAACAAGGGAAGGTCTGGGGACCTCTTGTGAGAAGGTTAGTTCTGGTGTTGTGGTTCTCTGGCAGCAGGTGCGGATGGCTGAGGTCTCTGAGAGCATGGGCAATTCGGGAGTAAGGCTGGAAGGTGATGGCTCCTCCCATAAGGGATAAAAGCCAGCCTTTGGGGTTGGCTTCTTTGCAGGAAGCAAAGAAGTTCTTTATGCTCAGAGTCCTCGTTGCTCCGTTTTTTGTTTTTTTTTAAACATCTGGCTTTGGATATTTATCTGCAATTAGTCTTTTGTTCAATTAGTTTTAATGACTCTTTCCTGTGAATGAACAGAATTCACAGAGATGCATTAAAAAGGTTTGCTTTAATATATACTTCGTGTTTCTTTGATTTTGAACGAGGCTTGGGTCAGAACACCTGGTCAAGAAGACATGTCAGTTGGATCTGGCACCCACCTCGAATACGTTTGAGCTACATGTAGAAGGCACCTCCATGCTCCATCCCAGCTGCTATGAGACCAGTGAGCTTGGAGACATCCAATGGGCCATGGTGAAAAACCAGCTGGTCTAGCTGGGCCTTCTTGTCCCCATGAAATTTTTGAATTAGGATTGATTTTTTTTGAACAAGAGGGAAGGTCTGAGGTAGTTATTCCCTTTCAATGTAAGTTTGAAGAGCAGAGAGCAATTGGTCATGCTACATAACCTTATCGACTTTAACCAGGAGAATAACGAGGTGTTTGGAATGGGGCAGTGGCCTGGAGGTGGAGCTCTCACTTCACAATCAGGAGGCTGCGAGTTCGATTCTTGGTAGCGGCAGATATTTCTCTCTCTGGGCACACTGAGAATATTATCGGATGAACAAAACTCCGCATTGGTGACAGGAAGGACATCCGGCCATTAAACACTCTGCTAGCTTCATTCGGTTGCCCAGATTCCATCCATTTTGCAATCGATGAATAAGGAAGTAATTGCTTGAAGAGATACCTTAGAAGGTCACAATAGTTCATAATCTGCAATCAGTTCACAAAAATCTTGAGCTGTGTGGGTTAATCTCCCATGTCATAAAGGAGAAGTGACCATCAGGAAATTCTTGCTGACCCAGAGCTATTTGTTCCCCCCTTTCTAGGGGCGTCCTAGTGGCTTGGAGGCAAAGATTATTGGGAATCAGCTGGAAGGTCTCAGGCTACAACATCATTCAGTGACTGAGCAGGTGAGATTTTTATTTTATTTTATTTATTTTTCAAGCGATTATAAGATAACAGGTATAAATATAAACATAGTTACGAATACATGAAATGGATACATATAAGAAAAAAAAAACCACACTAGGACAGGGATGGTAGGCACGCTGGTGGACTTATGCATGCCCCCTACAGACCTCTTAGGAAAGGGGTGAGGTCAATAGTAGACAGTCTAAGGTTATAGTTTTTGAGGTTTGGGGAAGAAACCAGAGAGATTTGGATTTTTAGTTACGGTTTGTATGTACTTTGTTTTTGGACTGAATTTTCTCCACTTGAAGGCTGTTCCTGGGAGTATTTTTCTCCAGTCGAAGATAACCTGGACATTTTGGGGGCAGAGTTGGAGATAATAAAGGGACTGTTCTTGTTTATTTGACTGTGTTGCCTTTGTGCCACGTCCCTTTGGGTCATCACACAGACTATTCCATGTTTCTGTTCTCCAAAAGCTGAAGGAACTGTTCAGACAGAGGCAACAGCAGCAAGCGGGAACCAGGAAGCATCAGGATGGGGGACTCGAGAGCTCAACAGCACCCCAGAATGTTCCGCGAGTGCTGGTGAGATGCCATCTTTCCATCACCGTGATGGGCCACCAGTTGAATCCCAGCTGTGTGGATACCAACCTTGTTTTGGGGAGGTGGGGAACAGGGGTGACCCAACGGTCCTAGAATGGGTTCTAGGTCCTTCAACTTTAGGTGGGAGGATATCGGATTCTGGAGCATACCAAGGAGTGTTTTGCAGAGGTTATTCCGTTAGCCATGGTAGGATGCTGGACCAAGCTGTGCTCTAGATCAAGAGTCTCCAACCTTGGCCACTTTTAAGACTTGTGGACTTCAACTCTCAGAATTCTGGGAGTTGAAGTCCACAAGTCTTAAAAGTGGCCAAGGTTGGAGATCCCCTGCTTTAGACTGATCCAACCGCTTGGTTTTTCTCACAAGATGTGATTTTGAGGATGGGGTCTTAGCCTCGAAGATGATGAACCACCAGCAATGCCCCAGAACGACCTCCAGTTTGCTTTTCCCCGCTTCACAGGGACGCCTCGGAGTTTCACCAGAAGAAAGACATTGGGAAGCTGGAGACACATCCAAAAGGGAGGAAGAAGAAGAGAGCCTTCGGCAGCAGCTGAAAGCAAAAACCGATGTGGTAAGCACAACTCATTTGCAGGCTGCGTCCTCAAAAAAATAACTTGGCAGGAAAAGAAGGCTGTTTTTGTCACTCACACCTCAGTAGATGGAAGGTGCTCCTGAAAATAACTCGACCCTAATGTATGGGATGGCTATAAGGCAAGGAGACTCAAGAAAGATGGATGAGGATTGAAGCTAAGCAGACGTTTCTTCTCATTGGATGTCTTTATTTTCGTTCGTCTTCTTTCTTGACTTGGGATTCTTGAAATGGGTTTTTAGACTGCAAAGTAAAGTTTCCCCTTGCACAAATGCGTGCTAGTCATTTCCGGCTCTAGGGGGTGCTGCTCATCTCCGTTACAAAGCCGAAGAAGAGACAGCGCTGTCCGAAGATGTCTCCGTGGTCATTTGGCCGGCGGGACTAAACGCCAAAGACGCACAGAACGCTGTTCCCTTCCCACCGAAGGGGTCCCTATTTTTCTACTTGCATTTTTACATTTTTTTTTCGAACTGCTAGGTTGGCAGAAGCTGCTGGGACAAGGAACGGGAGCTCGCTCCATTCCATGGCGCTAGGGATTCGAACCAACGAACCGCCAACCGTTGCAAGCATTCCATGACCGATTTGAGCTTTGGAGAAAAGTTTATTTGAAAAAAAAAAAAAAAAAAGGCAGGATCAAAATAATTTTAAGTAAGATCCAAAAAGTGAAGGCTAGCTGCCTTCCGGCTGCAGGTTCTCAAAGGTTCCTGGCTCTCTCTTTGCGGGATTCTGTTAAAATTTTGTTTCCTCACTTCCAGATTTCCGCCATGGCCTGTGAAATTCAAACTTTGAAAGAGAAAAATGAGAACTTAATGCAAGGTGAGGAACTTTTGGCTCTTATTTCAGTGAGGTCCCACCTTTACTGCAAGATGATTCAAATCCTTTTATTTGAATATATTCATATTCCTCTCTCTCTCTCTCTCTCTCTCCCAGCTTTAATGCAAGATGATTCAAATCCTTATTGCCCACTTAGCTTTCGTAGGCCTCAGCTAACATCATCAGAGTATACAACTACCATTGAAGAGATATAAAGGCACATATCTCTTCAATGGTAGTTTTACACTCTGACAATGTCATTAGAGGCTAACGAAAGCTAAGTGGACAATATAGTTTTAGTTCCAGGATCGTGATGTCTGTCTCTTTTTTTATAGCTAGTTCAGCCCCTTTTATCATCCAACGTTTTATTGAAAGCATCCCAATTTTGTTTATGTGACTCTGGAGATGCTGCAACGGTTGTTAAGTGTGAAAAACGGCGATACATCACTTTTTTTTCCAGTGTTGCGGTAGCTTTAAATGATCCCAAAGTTGCTTTTTTTCCCAAGGGGCAATTTGGGTTTTCTCTGAAGATGTTTTGCTTCTTCGGATCTTCTTCTTCAGAACTGAAGGAAGCTTCTTGGGCGAGAAGCGAAACATCTTCAAAGAAAAACCAGGAAACTCCAATTGCCTCGTGGGAAAAAAATAAAAAAAAATAAAAGGCACCTTTGGGACAACCATGAACTGGAGGATTGAGCATCTCCACAGACATCTCAACGGTCACTGAAAGGACTGTTGTAAGCCGAGGACGATCTGTAAGGAGTGGACGGTCGTTAAAACGAAGCTTGGCTCTTTTTCCCCAACAGCCAAACTGAGATTCCAAGAACAGATCCAGCAGATCCACCAGCTTTCAAAGCGACCGTCGGCAAAGAGTCACAAGGAACTGCAGGTTCCAAGACTTTCCACCAGCCCCGCAGATGGTGCGCAAACTACTCATTGCCATGAGGTTCTGGAGGTTTCCTCGCGGAAGGATGAAGCTCCACCCTCTCCCCAACACGCAGAGATACAGGAGCTGTGTGAAGCCTGCGCTGAGGGGCAGCAAAGATACCCTTCGAGTATCAGGATGGCGCAAAAGGCCTCCTTGCTTCTACCTTCCGGCGCATCTCATCAACCACACGGGATCTTCTCGGATATACCTTCAGCATTGGACAAGCTTTTATTAGTCCCCGTGACTTCTCCAACCGTCCCCCCAAAGCATGTGGAGGATGAAGTTTTACTCAGACCCTGGAGCCCAGGGCTTTTGTCCCCCAAGCCTTTTGGGGCTCCAAGACCATGGTCCCCTTTTCGAGAGAGGGCCGAATCGCCGGAGAACAGAAGAGAAGCGTAGCAACCAAGGTTGGTTCGTGAGGACAGAAGAAACATCAGCCCGGGGATCTGACCTTAGGAAGGATGCACTGAGTTTTTTTTTCTTCTTCTCCTGCTTTCTAAAATATATATATTTTTAATGTTTATTTTTAACAAGAAACATAAACAAACACAAAAACACAAAACAAAATCTTTCCATTGTACAGTGTGTTGGTTGATACCTATCTCTTGTGCACGATATCAACAGTCTTTTTCCTTCCTAATTTTATGTTCACAATTCACAGTGTATAAAAGTACTGTCCTCTTGATATCAAGTCATTGTTAGACTGTAATTACAATAAAAGATATTATGATAGATATTAAAAAAGCTGGATTTAATCTTTTGCCTAGTTGTGGAGGATCTCCAAGGGGAGGATAAGCCTGTTCCCATCTCAAGGCTTCTGCTAATCGCAAGATTGCTTGAAGCTAGTAATGTTGGCGGGGGGAGATCTATTACCTCATTGGCAGGTAAGGATGTGAAAATAAGAACCCACCATAAACACAAGGAGGGCCGGACGCTCAGCTGGGGCCTCCGATTAAGAGTCTGGCTCCTGCAATTTTGAGTTTTCTCTCCCGTCGACATTCTCTTGGGTTTGGAGAAGATTGGTCCTGGGGCTCTCCATTATCTCAAGGGCTTCTTATCATCGGCCAAGATGCTCGAGATACACGGCCAGCTGCTGTTTATGCCGCCGGGCGTAACTCAATAACCCAACATCCCCACCGATTCCAACAAAGCCATTTGCTGTCCGACAGGAGGGAGATTTCCTGGTAGGTTTCACCATAGAGATTTGAAAAAGGAAGAGAATTCTGCAGCCCTTCTAGTGCCGTGATGGCACGCATGCCACAGGTGCCGCGCCGAGCCATTTGTGCGGGCACGCGAGCCCCAGCCAAAATCACCTGCACTGCGCACGCGTGCGCCTCCCAGCTGATTTTCGGCCCGTTTGAGGCCTTTTCTTGGCCTCCCAAAGGCTTGAGGGAAGCCTCTGCAGCCTTGGGAGGCTGAAAAATGGGCCTTCCGGAAAAAAACCGGAAGGACCCATTTTCAGCCTCCGGAGGGCCTTTATAGCCCAGGGGAGGCTGTTTTCGCCCTCCAAAGGGCCTTGAGGGAATCACGGAATCGCTTCCGCTGCTTTCCACTAGGGTGCACAAACCTGTGTTGGCTTTAGTGAAACCGGCAGATTTCTGACACTGTGATATCATTTCAAGAAAACAAACAAAAGAGCCGTTTTATGACGTCTTTGATAATAAAGATGACTACATGAATAAACCTTAACGATAAGAAGCTTTTGACGCCTCCAAAGCACCTGCCGCCCTTTTCGGGGGAGTTGAGCCCCCAATACGTAGGACGAAGAAACCGGACGACGACAAGCCACGATCTGAAGAGGTAGAAGTTTATTGGAATATAAACATTCAGATAACTTGTTAAGATAGAAAACAAAAACAAAAACAAAACAGAAAAAAAAAAAATTAAAAATAAACCCAACGACAACATATACAGACACTTGCTGGAAGGAAAACATCTGAGGTATTTTAGTTTTTCACCATCTAGGCTATCACTTTTTTTTTCTTTCTTTCTTTAAATAGTTAAGAACAAACTAGTTCCAAGGCTGCTGTAGTGACCTGATCTTTAGATTTGACTACCTTCCTTTTCCTTCCTTCCTCTTTCTGACCTCTTGGGAAGGGAAGGAAAAAGAATAGCAGCAGCTGGAAAGGGCTGTGTAGGGATTTTGCGCGCAGATCCTTCTCGGGTGGCGTGTGGGGTGGGATAACTCCGTACTCCTTCACACCCATCCGACTTCTGGGGCTACCTAAAAAAAGCACCGGGGTGGGGCGGGATGCTTGCTGGACTAAGGGCAAAAATGGGGAGGGAAAAAGGGGGGGAAAAATTACCCTTGAAACATCGGATGGAAACCCCTGTGGGCAGCCCTGCTTCACAGTCTGGCCTTCCAAGGTCAGAGATCCTGCGATGGCTCAACAGGTTGAGGCAGGGACCTGCCAAACTTGGCCAACTTTTTGAGACCCAACTCCCAGAATTCCCCAGCCAGCCATAGGGAAGAGGCTGTCTGAGGAATTCTGGGAGCTGAAGTCCACGAGCCTCGAAAGTTGGCCAAGTTTGGAGACCTCTGGGTCGAGGAGATGGACCCAACGGAGACCCTCGGCCAGGAAGCAGGAACGGCCCAGGTTCGAGGGGGATGATTTAGGCATTTTTAGGGCCGGGCCTCCCTCAACGCCCAATTGGCCCGCCCAAGTTGCCACAAGGCCTTTTTGGATGTCCAGGGGTTGGGTGGGAAGGAAGCCACCCTCTGAAAACACGGATCTGCCCTTCAAACAACCTGCCCTTCCCGTCGTACTGAAAAGTCCTGAGTGCCATACAATCTTTTAATATCCCGAGTTAGGGAAGGGAAGGGGTGAAGGCTCCCTCCCTCTCCAACAATCCCACCCGATGTCCCCCCCACCCACCCACCCAATGGAGGCGTGCTCTGCTGCCGCCTTACGGACCCCTTCCCCCCCAAATCCCACCGAAGAGAGAAACGCTACCACCGCCACGGCGGGGCATCTCTGAAATTGAGGGGGCTCCCGTCTTCAGTCCCAAATTTTAAAAAAAGCAGCAGACAGAGCAAAAAATAAGAGCCTCCCCCACCCCCCATGAACAGAGCCAACGTGTGATGCCGCAGCTTAATCTGAATGAGGTATATATTTATATTTATATATTTATATATATATCGTTACAAACCCTCCCGAAATCTAGCTCACCCCCCTCCCACCCAAAACAAACAAACAATAAAAACCCTGAAGAAGAACAAACTCTTTAACTCCCTGCCTGGATCCCGGTTAGCGGCGTCCGTTGCTAAGAGGAATGAAGGCTGCCCGCCCCGCCACCAGCCCTGGGAAAGCTACTCCAGTGATTCAAACAGCTTTCTCTCTGCAAGGGATGCAAACTTGGGCGTGGCTGGGGGGAGGTACGATGATTTGGGAGGGGGCTGAGACATATTGAAGAGATGACAGCAGTAGTGGGAGGTTAATTTCCCTGAGATGAAGGGGAAAAATAAACTACATGGGCTTGCAAACTTCCATCCTTTTTTACCTCCCCCCCAGCTCCCCAAAAATGACTTTTTTACCTCCAAGGCCAAGTTTTGATACTCAAGAGGGCTCCAGGATGGGGGTAAAACCCCCGGAGACGGAGAAGCGTGCTTAAAAATAAATAAAAGTTTAAAAAGACGCAAGGGTTTGGCAAAAGCATCCCCTTGTCCCTCTCTCTCTTTCTCTGCTCTCGTCAGCCTGCAGAAGCCCTCACAATTATGGGATCAAGAGGTCTCCTCCTGCAGAGGCGGCCAGGGTTTCCTTCAAACAGCCGCCAAGGGTTCGGTTTTACAAAATGGGAGACGGGACGATCTTAGAGGGACGCACGCCACCCTCCCGGAGAAACTTCTAAACAACGCGGAGGATCAAAAATCCCTACTGGGGCAAAACATTTGCTTAAAAAGCCACAAGTGGCCAGGAAAGGTTGGCAGATCCTGGACGGCCAATTCCATTTTTTTTAAGCCTCTCTCTCTCTCTCTGCCCTGCCTTAATCGGAAGACTCCATTCACCATGGGGCTCTGCTATCTGCGCACTCTTCGGCTGGAGGAAGGTGGGTAGAAGAAACGACCTCATTGGAGCACCATCTTTGGGCTTCCTGCCTGCCCTTGGAATGGAAGCAGGAAGGGGCTTTGGGGACGTGGGCCCAGGCGGATTGGTACACGTTTCGGAGTCGAATGTTTTCGATGAGAAAGATGGCTGCTTTCTCAAGCAGAGCGAAGGAGGTGGATTTTTTTTTTGTTGAGGTTGCAGATTGGAGCCACGGCGGAGCTTATCTTGGCCAGTTGGTGGTCCAGTTGGCAGGGCAGGAGATAATAGGGGCTGTCCTTCTTGCAACCTGGGCCTCTGTCCTCTCAGGGGTAGCTAAAGGGACGTACAGTGTCCTTTGGCATGTCCACCGCTTGACATGCCAAGACCAAGTCACTCTTGCCTATGGATTCTCTTCCAAGAACTTTTCTTTCCCGGGTGGATGAAAACACGGGGGTGGGAATAGTCACAACCCAACCACTAATAAGGCAGGGCTGCGAAAGGGAGGGAGGGAGGGAGGAGAGACCAAGATATGGGCATTTTCCAAGGTATCTGGCCCACATTGGGTGGATCTGGGCTGTCCCCAAGTTATCGCTTTTCTTCATTTGTCCTCCCATGGCTACGTGGCAACCAGGGAGCGCATCTCCTCCTTCAAGGAGCAGCGTGGCTAAAATGTTTGCCCACTCAGATGGAAGGAAGCCTGTTGGCCAAGAGAGGAGGAGGAGGAGGAGGAGGAGGAGGTGGAAGAAGATCCTTAAAAGACCTGTTTAAAATAGAAACGGGGAGGGATCCAGCCCCTCGTTACTGGCCGTGTTTGGGGTTGGGTGGGTCTGTCTCAGCAAGCTTTGGGAGATCACAGATTCCTCCGACTTGACCCATTTTGAGTGCTCTTCGGATACGTCAGAATTATAACTCGCGTCTCAGGTGAGGAGTTCTGGAAGTCCTGCACATTTAGAAAGCGCCATACTGCAGAGTAACGTTTCTCAAATCAGTAACTTTAAAGAGGAGAGGAATTCTGGGAGCGGAAACCTGCTCTTCTTAAAGTTGCCAAGGTTGAGGTGAAACACTGCCGTAGAAGAAGGGGGGGAAAAAGGCCTTTTTGGGGTTAAGGAGGAGGAAAAAAAAAAAAAAAAAAGAAGAGGAATTAACCTGCCACCAATGCCGACTTCTCTCCCACGCCCGAAGTGGTTGGGGCCAATATCAAAACCTCCATTCCTTCAAGCCAGGGGGAAAGTTTTGTTCCTCTTTTAATCTCTCTCTCTCTCTCTCTCTCTCTCTCCCACTTTCGTTTGGTGTCTCTTTGGTGCTACAATATATAAAATTCAAACTAAAAAGCAGTCGACAAGACATATAAAAAGAAGCTTTTAACATACGCAAATCCTTCCAGAAGAGGTGGGAAAAAAAAAACCAAAAAACAAACAGGGGAAAAAATAACAAACCCCAACCCACCCAACAACACAGCAATAAGTACATTTATTTATTTTTTGTTGAGGTATTTCATCTGCTCGGGAGAAGCTGTTGCAGTTCTGTAGGATGACTGAGTTTGACCAGGGTGGGATGTTTTTTTTACCTTAAGGTGAGACGTTGCTCATCTGAGCGGAAAGCGGCTGTAGTTAAAAACCAAGATGATCTTAGTTGGATTTGAGGGAAACAACCCAGTGAGAAACTAAGACAATCTTAGCTGGATTGGAGGAAACAACAACCAAGAAACCAAGAT